>NC_057806.1:624018220-624173897 GCF_018294505.1 Triticum aestivum | reverse complement strand
GTCGCTTCGCCCCCCTATGGAGTTACGGAAACTACTATATATGTATAAGTTGGCAGCATGCATTTAATTAGCACTAATTAGAGATTAAGACCAACAGATATACACGACCCAATAAAAAGGAAAGACCTATTTGGACATATGGCCATGTACGTATCTATGAGGCCCTAGGCCATCTGCATTGGACGAGGGTATAGAGCAGGGATGATTCCTATCTTCTACTCATGCCGTCGCCGCCACGGCCGCCATCTCGCCTGCCAGGAAAGAAACTACCGCGTGAATTGATCGATCTCTGGTTCTTTGCAGTCTGAAACCTGAAGGTACGACATATACACGATCTGAATCCTAAAAGCATCAATCTCCGTGGCCCTTAAAAGATGATGGCTTCCGTGTTGGATTTCATAGGTACTGACTGGATTGCTGGCGCTATTGAAGCAATGCACTGCGGCCCCGCCGCGGCATCTAGGCATCCGATCGTTGTTTGCTAATTATGTCTACGCATCTTGACCTAATCAAGGTACAACAATATACAAGCTCCACTCTTATGAATTAAGATTGATTACTGTATTTATATTTTTACTGATGACCTATACAATTTACTTACGTAGAAGACAAAGATCATATATTTATCAAATGATGTAAGACTATTAACTAATTATTCCTTTTTGTGGATGATTTTCACTGCAATAACAAACAGATCATGAGCCTTATCATGTTATATTCGTTTTTATTCTACTTTCTTTAAAAGAAAACGTGTACTCGACGGGCTGTGCCTTCTATTAGAATAATCTATTATGTCCCCTTCGCCCCCCCTATGTCGACATCCTGGCTTCGCCCCTGTGTCCAGGGGCGGAGACAGGGGGTGCGAGCAGGGGTCAAACACCCCCCGTCGCTTCACCCCCCCTATGGAGTTACGGAAATTACTATATACGTATAAGTTGGCAGCATGCATTTAATTAGCACTAATTAGAGATTAAGACCAACAGATATACACGGCCCAATAAAAAGGAAAGACCTATTTGGACATATGGCCATGTACGTACCTATGAGGCCCTAGGCCATTGCTACGTCTCGAGCTAGCGTTGGTTTTCCCCGAAGAGGAGGGGGTGATGCAGCACAGTAGCGTAAGTATTTCCCTCAGTTTTGAGAACCAAGGTATCAATCCAGTAGGAGGTCACGCACAAGTCCCTCGTACCTGCACAAAACGGTGGCAACTCGCAACCAACGCTTAGGGGTTGTCAATCCCTTCACGGTCACTTACGAGAGTGAGATCTGATAGAGATAATATTTTTGGTATTTTTCGTATAAAGATGCAAAGTGAAAAGTAAAAGCAAAACAAGTAAAATAAAGTAATGGAGATTGATATGATGAGAATAGACCCGGGGGCCATAGGTTTCACTAGTGGCTTCTCTCAAGAGCATAGATATTCTACGGTGGGTGAACAAATTACTGTTGAGCAATTGATAGAATTGAGCATGGTTATGAGGTTATCTAGGTATGATCATGTATATAGGCATCACGTCTGTGACAAGTAGACCGACTCCTGCCTGCATCTACTACTATTACTCCACTCATCGACCGCTATCCAGCATGCATCTAGAGTATTAAGTTAAAAACAGAGTAACGCCTTAAGCAAGATGACATGATGTAGAGGAATAAATTCATGCAATATGATAAATACCCCATCTTGTTATCCTCGATGGCAACAATACAATACGTGCCTTGCAACTCTTTCTGTCACTGAGTAAGGACACCGCAAGATTGAACCCAAAGCTAAGCACTTCTCCCATTGCAAGAACTACCAATCTAGTTGGCCAAACCAAACGGATAATTCGAAGAGACTTGCAAAGATAACTCAATCATACATAAAAGAATTCAGAGAAGATTCAAATATTATTCATAGATAAGTTGGATCATAAACCCACAATTCATCGGTCTCAACAAACACACCACAAAAATAAGATTACATCGAATAGATCTCCACGAGAGAGGGGGAGAACATTGTATTGAGATCCAAAAAGAGAGAAGAAGCCATCTAGCTACTAGCTATGGACCCGAAGGTCTGAAGTAAACTACTCACACTTCATCGGAAGGGCTATGGTGTTGATGTAGAAGCCCTCCGTGATGGATGCCTTCTCCGGCGGAGCTCCGGAACAGGCCCCAAGATGGGATCTCGTGGATACAAGAAGTTGCGGCGGTGGAATTAGGTTTTTGGCTCCGTCTCTGGTCTAATGGGGGTACGTAGGTATATATAGGAGGAAGGAGCACGTCGGTGGAGCTCCGAGGGGCCCACGAGGCAGGGGGCGCGCCCAGGGGGGGCGCCCTCCACCCTCGTGACCTCCCCGGAAACTTCTTGGAGTAGGGTCTAAGTCTCCTGGATCACGTTCGGTGAGAAGATCACGTTCCCGAAGGTTTTATTCCGTTTGTACTCCGTTTGATATTCTGTTTCCTCGAAATACTAAAATAGGCAAAAAAACAGCAATTCTGGGTTGGGCCTCCGGTTAATAGGTTAGTCCCAAAAATAATATAAAAGTGGAAAATAAAGCCCAGTATAGTCCAAAACAGTAGATAAAGTAGCATGGAGCAATCAAAAATTATAGATACGTTGGAGACGTATCAGGCATCCCCAAGCTTAATTCCTGCTCGTCCTCGAGTAGGTAAATGATAAAAAGAGACTTTTTGATGCGGAGTGATACTTTGGCATAATTTCAATGTAAATCTTCTTAATCATGGTATGAATATTCAGATCCGAAAGGTTCAAGACAAAAATTCATATTGACATAAAAATGATAATACTTCAAGCATACTAATCAAACAATTATGTCATCTCAAAATAACATGGCCAAAGGAAGTTCATCCCTACAAAATCATATAGTTAGGCTATGCTTCATTTTCGTCACACAAATATGTTCCCAACTTCTATACCCCCGATGACAAGCCAAGCAATTGTTTCATACTCAAATAATCTCAAACTTTTTCAACCTTCACGCAATACATGAGCGCGAGCCATGGACATAGCACTATGGGTGGTATAGAATATGATGATGGGGATTGTGTGGAGAAGACAAAAAAGGAGAAAGTCTCACATCAACGAGGCTAATCAATGAGCTATGGAGATGCCCATCAATTGATGTTAATGCAAGGAGTAGGGATTGCCATGCAACGGATGCACTAGAGCTAAGAATGCTCAACAAAAGAAAACTAGTGGGTGTGCATCCAACTTGCTTGCTCATGAAGACCTAGGGCATTTTGAGGAAGCCCATCGTTGGAATATACAAGCCAAGTTCTATAATGAAAAAGTCCCACTAGTATGAACAAGACAACTTATGAGACTCACTATATGAAAATAATGGTGCTACTTTGAAGCACAATATATGAGACTCACTACATGAAGAACAAGGTGCTACTTTGAAGCACAAGTGTGGAAAAAGAGATAGTAGCATTGCCCTTTTATTTTCTCTTTTTTTGGGCCTTTCTTTTTGGCCTTTCTCTCTCTTTTTTTAGATTGGGCAATGCTCTAATAATGATGATCATCACACTTCTATTGATTACAACATAATGATTACAACTCGATACTAGAACAAGATATGACTCTATATGAATGCCTCCAGCGGTGTACTGGGATGGTGCAATGAATCAAGAGTGACATGTATGAAAAATAATGCATGGTGGCTTTGCCACAAATACGATGTCAACTACAAGATCATGCAATGGCAATATGACAAAAGTAAAGCATGTCATGATGATGATGATGATGATGATGATGATGGAAGTTGCATGGCAATATATCTCGGAATGGCTATGGAAATGCCATGATAGGTAGGTATGATGGCTGTTTTGAGGAAGATATAGGGAGGTTTATGTGTGAAAGAGCGTATCATATCACGGGGTTTGGATGCACCGGCGAAGTTTGCATCAACTCTCAATGTGAGAAAGGGCAATGCACGGTACCGAAGAGGCTAGCAAATGGCGGAAAGGTAAAAGTGTGTATAATCCATGGACTCAACATTAGTCAAAAGAACTCATATACTTATTGCAAAAATTTAGAAGTCATCAAAAATCAAGTACTACGCGCATGCTCCTAGGGGGATAGATTGGTAGGAAAAGACCATCGCTCGTCCCCGACCGCCACTCATAAGGATGCACAAGCCAGGTACACTTCATGTTTCAAATTTGTTACACAACTTTAACCATACGTGCATGCTACAGGACTTACTAACTTCAACACAAGTATTTCTCAAATTCACAACTACTCAACTAGCACGACTATGATATTATCACCTCCATATCTCAAAACAATTATCAAGCATCAAACTTATCTTAGTATTCAACCCACTAAAAAGAAAGTTTCACATATCTTGAATACCAAGTATATTAACATTAAGCAAATTACCATGCTATTAACGACTCTCAAAATAATCTAAGTGAAGCATGAGAGATCAAGTTTCTTTAAAACAATCCACCACCGTGCTCTAAAAGATCTAAGTGAAGCACTAGAGCAAAAATTATCACGCTCAAAAAGATATAAGTGAAGCACATAGAGTAAACTATCAAGCTCAAAAGATATAAGTGAAGCACATAGAGTATTCTAACAAATTTCAATTCATACATGGCTCTCTCAAAAGGTGTGTACAGCAAGGATGATTATGGTAGACTAACAAGCAAAGACACAAATAATACAAGACGCTCCAAGCAAAACACATATCATGTGGTGAATAAAAATATAGCTCCAAGTAAATTACTGATGGAAGTGGACGAAAGAGGGGATGCCTTCCGGGGCATCCCCAAGCTTTGACTTTTTGGTGTCCTTGGATTATCTTGGGGGTGCCATGGGCATCCCCAAGCTTAGGCTCTTGCCACTCCTTGTTCCATAATCCATCAAAAGAATTCACCCAAAACTTGAAAACTTCACAACACAAAACTCAATAAAAATCTCGTGAGCTCCGTTAGAGAAAGAAAACAAAAGACTACTTTAAGGTACTGTAGTGAACTTGTTCTTTATTTGTATTGATGTTAAACCTACTGTATTCCAACTTTTCTATGGTTTATAAACTATTTTACTGGCCATAGATTCATCAAAATAAGCAAACAACACACGCAAAACAGAATCTGTCAAAAACAGAACAGTCTGTAGTAATCTGTTACTAACGCAAACTTCTGGAATCCAAAAAATTCTACCAAAATTAGACGATCTGGGCAATTTGTTTATTGATCAGCAGCAATTGGAATCACTATTTTATCACGTTCTGGTGATTTTTGACAATTCGGGCACTGAGCGCAAAGATTCTGGAAATTACAGCAAGATCAAATAACTATCTTCCAAGAAGATCTAATAGGTTTAACTTGGCACAAACACTAATTAAAAGATAAAACCACATCTAAACAGAATCTAGATGGATTATTTATTCCTAAACAGAACCAAAAACAAAAAACACAAAATAAAATTGGGTTGCCTCCCAACAAGCGCTATCGTTTAACGCCCCTAGCTAGACATAAAAGCAAGGATAGATCTAGGTATTGCCATCTTTAGTAGGCAATCCATAAGTGGCTCTCATGATAGATTCATATGGTAATTTTATTTTCTTTCTAGGAAAGTGTTCCATGCCCTTCTTTAAGGGAAATTGGAATTTAATATTCCCTTCCTTCATATCAATAATTGCACCAATCATTCTAAGGAAAGGTCTACCAAGAATAATAGGACATGAAGGATTGCAATCTATATCAAGAACAATAAAATCTACGGGCACATAATTCCTATTTGCAACAATAAGAACATCATTAATTCTTCCCATAGGCTTTTTAATATTGAAATCAGCAAGATTCAAGTTTAGAGAGCAATCATCAAAGTCACGGAAATCTAGCAAATCACACAAAGCTTTGGGGATAGTAGAGACACTAGCACCCAAATCACACAAAGCATGAAACTTATAATTTTTTATTTTAATCTTAATTGTAGGTTCCCACTTATCATGGAGTTTTCTAGGGATAGAAACTTTTAACTCAAGCTTTTCTTCATAAGATTGCATTAAGGCGTCAACAATGTGTTCGGTAAAGGTCTTATTTCGACTATAAGCATGAGGAGAATTTAACACGGATTGCAACAAGGAAATACAATCAATTAAAGAGCAATTTTCATAGTTAAATTCCTTGAGATCCAAAATATTGGGTTGAGCAATATTTAGATTTTTATTTCTTTCAATCCCTTTTTTATCAATTTCATCATCAGGATCTAAAAACTCAGAATTCTTAGAACGCCTTCTAGGTAAGGGAAGATCATAATCAGATTCATCAAGATTCATATTGCAAAACAAAGATTTAATAGGGGACACTGTTGGGTTTCGTAGTAATTTCAAAAAATTTCCTACGCGCACACAGGATCATGTGATGCATAGCAACGAGAGGAGAGTGTTGTCTACGTACCCAACGCAGACCGACTGCGGAAGCGATGACACGACGTAGAGGAAGTAGTCGTACGTCTTCTCGATCCAACCGATCAAGCACCGAAACTACGGCACCTCCGAGTTCGAGCACACGTTCAGCTCGATGACGATCCCCGGACTCCGATCCAGCAAAGTGTCGGGGAAGAGTTCCGTCAGCACGACGGTGTGGTGACGATCTTGATGAACTATAGCAGCAGGGCTTCGCCTAAACTCCGCTACAGTATTATCGAGGAATATGGTGGCAGGGGGCACCGCACACGGCTAAGGAATAGATCACGTGGATCAACTTGTGTCAACTTGTGTGTTTAGAGGTGCCCCTGCCTCCGTATATAAAGGAGCCAAGGGGGGAGGGGGCGCCGGCCAAGAGGGAGAGGCGCAGGAGGAGTCCTACTCCTACCGGGAGTAGGACTCCCCCCCCAATCCTATTCCAACTAGGATTCCCAAGGGGGAAAGAGGGAGAGGGGTGGCCGGCCACCTCTCCTAGTCCTAATAGGACTAGGGGAAGGGGGGAGGCGTGCAGCCCCCTTGGGCTGCCCCTTTCTCCTTTCCACTAAGGCCCATGATGGCCCATATGGCTCCCGGGGGGTTCCGGTAACCTCCCGGTAACCCGGTAAAATCCCGATTTCACTCGGAACACTTCCGATGTCCAAACATAGACTTCCAATATATCAATCTTTATGTCTCGACCATTTCGAGACTCCTCGTCATGTCCGTGATCACATCCGGGACTCCGAACAACCTTCGGTACATCAAAATGCATAAACTCATAATATAACTGTCATCGTAACCTTAAGCGTGCGGACCCTACGGGTTCGAGAACAATGTAGACATGACCGAGACACGTCTCCGGTCAATAACCAATAGCGGGACCTGGATGCCCATATTGGCTCCTACATATTCTACGAAGATCTTTATCGGTCAGACCGCATAACAACATACGTTGTTCCCTTTGTCATCGGTATGTTACTTGTCCGAGATTCGATCGTCGGTATCCAATACCTAGTTCAATCTCGTTACCGGCAAGTCTCTTTACTCGTTCCGTAATACATCATCTCACAACTAACATACTAGTTGTAATGCTTGCAAGGCTTATGTGATGTGTATTACCGAGAGGGCCCAGAGATACCTCTCCGACAATCGGAGTGACAAATCCTAATCTCGAAATACGCCAACCCAACATCGACCATTGGAGACACCTGTAGTACTCCTTTATAATCACCCAGTTACGTTGTGACGTTTGGTAGTACCCAAAGTGTTCCTCCGGTAAACGGGAGTTGTATAATCTCATAGTCATAGGAACATGTATAAGTCATGAAGAAAGCAATAGCAACATACTAAACGATCGGGTGCTAAGCTAATGGAATGGGTCATGTCAATCAGATCATTCTACTAATGATGTGACCTCGTTAATCAAATAACAACTCATTGTTCATGGTTAGGAAACATAACCATCTTTGATTAACGAGCTAGTCAAGTAGAGGCATACTAGTGACACTTTTGTTTGTCTATGTATTCACACATGTATTATGTTTCCGGTAAATACAATTCTAGCATGAATAATAAACATTTATCATGATTATAAGGAAATAAATAATAACTTTATTATTGCCTCTAGGGCATATTTCCTTCAGTCTCCCACTTGCACTAGAGTCAATAATCTAGATTACACTGTAATGATTCTAACACCCATGGAGCCTTGGTGCTGATCATGTTTTGCTCGTGGAAGAGGCTTAGTCAACGGGTCTGCAACATTCAGATCCGTATGTATCTTGCAAATCTCTATGTCTCCCACCTGGACTAGATCCCGGATGGAGTTGAAGCGTCTCTTGATGTGTTTGGTCCTTTTGTGAAATCTGGATTCCTTTGCTAAGGCAATTGCACCAGTATTGTCACAAAAGATTTTCATTGGACCCGATGCACTAGGTATGACACCTAGATCGGATATGAACTCCTTCATCCAGACTCCTTCATTTGCTGCTTCCGAAGCAGCTATGTATTCCGCTTCACATGTAGATTCCGCTACGACGCTTTGTTTAGAACTGCACCAACTGACAGCTCCTCCATTTAATGTAAACACGTATCCGGTTTGCGATTTAGAATCGTCCGGATCAGTGTCAAATCTTGCATCAACGTCACCTTTTACGATGAGCTCTTTGTCACCTCCATATACGAGAAACATATCCTTAGTCCTTTTCAGGTATTTCAGGATGTTCTTGACCGCTGTCCAGTGATCCACTCCTGGATTACTTTGGTACCTCCCTGCTAAACTTATAGCAAGGCACACATCAGGTCTGGTACACAGCATTGCATACATGATAGAGCCTATGGCAGATGCATAGGGAACATCTTTCATATTCTCTCTATCTTCTGCAGTGGTCGGGCATTGAGTCTTACTCAATTTCACACCTTGTAACACAGGCAAGAACCCTTTCTTTGCTTGATCCATTTTGAACTTCTTCAAAATTTTATCAAGGTATGTGCTTTGTGAAAGTCCAATTAAGCGTCTTGATCTATCTCTATAGATCTTAATGCCTAATATGTAAGCAGCTTCACCGAGGTCTTTCATTGAAAAACTTTTATTCAAGTATCCCTTTATGCTATCCAGAAATTCTATATCATTTCCAATCAGTAATATGTCATCCACATATAATATCAGAAATGCTACAGAGCTCCCACTCACTTTCTTGTAAATACAGGCTTCTCCGAAAGTCTGTATAAAACCAAATGCTTTGATCACACTATCAAAACGTTTATTCCAACTCCGAGAGGCTTGCACCAGTCCATAAATGAATCGCTGGAGCTTGCACACTTTGTTAGCTCCCTTTGGATCGACAAAACCTTCTGGTTGCATCATATACAACTCTTCTTCCAGAAATCCATTCAGGAATGCAGTTTTGACATCCATCTGCCAAATTTCATAATCATAAAATGCGGCAATCGCTAACATGATTCGGACGGACTTAAGCATCGCTACGGGTGAGAAGGTCTCATCGTAGTCAATCCCTTGAACTTTGTCGAAAACCTTTTGCGACAAGTCGAGCTTTGTAGACAGTAACATTACCATCAGCGTCAGTCTTCTTCTTAAAGATCCATTTATTCTCAATTGCTTGCCGATCATCGGGCAAGTCAACCAAAGTCCATACTTTGTTCTCATACATGGATCCCATCTCAGATTTCATGGCTTCTAGCCACTTTGCGGAATCTGGGCTCACCATCGCTTCTTCATAGTTCGTAGGTTCATCATGATCTAGTAGCATGACTTCCAGAACAGGATTTCCGTACCACTCTGGCGCGGATCTTACTCTGGTTGATCTACGTGGTTCAGTAGTATCTTGATCTGAAGTTTCATGATCATTATCATTGGCTTCCTCACTAACCGGTGTAGGTGTCACTGAAACAGTTTTCTGTGATGAACTACTCTCCAGTAAGGGAGCAGGTACAGTTACCTCGTCAAGTTCTACTTTCCTCTCACTCACTTCTTTTGAGAGAAACTCCTTCTCTAGAAATGATCCATTCTTAGCAACGAATGTCTTGCCTTCGGATCTGTGATAGAAGGTGTACCCAACAGTTTCCTTTGGGTATCCTATGAAGACACATTTCTCCGATTTGGGTTCGAGCTTATCAGGTTGAAGCTTTTTCACATAAGCATCGCAGCCCCAAACTTTAAGAAACGACAACTTTGGTTTCTTGCCAAACCATAGTTCATAAGGCGTCGTCTCAACGGATTTTGATGGTGCCCTATTTAACGTGAATGCGGCCGTCTCTAAAGCATAACCCCAAAATGATAGCGGTAAATCTGTAAGAGACATCATAGATCGCACCATATCTAGTAAAGTACGATTACGACGTTCGGACACACCATTGCGCTGTGGTGTTCCGGGTGGCGTGAGTTGTGAAACTATTCCACAGTTTTTCAAATGTACACCAAACTCGTAACTCAAATATTCTCCTCCACGATCAGATCGTAGAAACTTTATTTTCTTGTTACGATGATTTTCAACTTCACTCTGAAATTCTTTGAACTTTTCAAATGTTTCAGACTTATGCTTCATTAAGTAGATATATCCATATCTGCTCAAATCATCTCTGAAGGTGAGAAAATAGCGATATCCGCCACGAGCCTCAATATTCATCGGACCACATACATCGGTATGTATGATTTCCAACAAATCTGTTGCTCTCTCCATAGTACCGGAGAACGGTGTTTTAGTCATCTTGCCCATGAGGCACGGTTCGCAAGTACCAAGTGATTCATAATCAAGTGGTTCCAAAAGTCCA
This sequence comes from Triticum aestivum, assembly GCF_018294505.1. Lineage (NCBI taxonomy): Eukaryota > Viridiplantae > Streptophyta > Magnoliopsida > Poales > Poaceae > Triticum > Triticum aestivum. Next base: position 624,163,182 of record NC_057806.1, on the reverse strand, counting down.
TTAGTATGGAGTTTCTTCATGCGTTTTACACCGATATGACCTAAACGACAGTGCCACAAATAAGTTGCACTTTCATTATCAACTCTGCATCTTTTGGTTTCAACATTATGAATATGTGTATTACTACTATCGAGATTCAGTAAGAATAGACCACTCTTCAAGGGTGCATGACCATAAAAGATATTACTCATATAAATAGAACAACCATTATTCTCTGATTTAAATGAATAACCGTCTCGCATTAAACAAGATCCAGATATAATGTTCATGCTCAACGCTGGCACCAAATAACAATTATTTAGGTCTAATATTAATCCCGAAGGTAGATGTAGAGGTAGCGTGCCGACCGCGATCACATCGACTTTGGAACCGTTTCCCACGCGCATCGTCACCTCGTCCTTTGCCAGTGCCCGCTTATTCTGTAGTCCCTGTTTCGAGTTGCAAATATTAGCAACAGAACCAGTACCAAATACCCAGGTGCTACTGCGAGCTCTAGTAAGGTACACATCAATAACATGTATATCATATATACCTTTGTTCACCTTGCCATCCTTCTTATCCGCCAAATACTTGGGGCAGTTCCGCTTCCAGTGACCAGTCTGCTTGCAGTAGAAGCACTCAGTTTCAGGCTTAGGTTCAGACTTGGGTTTCTTATCTTGAGCAACAACTGGCTTGCTGTTCTTCTTGAAGTTCCCTTTCTTCTTTCCTTTGCCCTTTTTCTTGAAACTAGTGGTTTTGTTAACCATCAACACTTGATGCTCCTTTTTGATTTCTACCTCCGCAGCTTTCAGCATTGCGAAGAGCTCGGGAATAGTCTTGTTCATCCCTTGCATATTATAGTTCATCACGAAGCTCTTGTAGCTTGGTGGCAGTGATTGGAGAATTCTGTCGATGACGCAATCATCCGGAAGATTAACTCCCAATTGAATCAAGAGATTATTATACCCAGACATTTTGAGTATATGCTCACTGACGGAACTGTTCTCCTCCATCTTGCAGCTATAGAACTTATTGGAGACTTCATATCTCTCAATCCGGGCATTTGCTTGAAATATTAACTTCAACTCCTGGAACATCTCATATGCTCCATGACGTTCAAAACGTCGTTGAAGTCCCGATTCTAAGCCGTAAAGCATGGCACACTGAACTATTGAGTAGTCATCAGCTTTGCTCTGCCAGACGTTCATAACATCTGGCGTTGCTCCAGCAGCAGGCCTGGCACCCAGCGGTGCTTCCAGGACGTAATTCTTCTGTGCAGCAATGAGGATAATCCTCAAGTTACGGACCCAGTCCGTGTAATTGCTACCATCATCTTTCAACTTTGCTTTCTCAAGGAACGCATTAAAATTTAACGGAACAACAGCACGAGCCATCTATCTACAATCAACATAAACAAGCAAGATACTATCAGGGACTAAGTTCATGATAAATTTTTAAGTTCAATTAATCATATTACTAAAGAACTCCCACTTAGATAGACATCCCTCTAATCCTCTAAGTGATCACGTGATCCAAATCAACTAAACCATAACCGATCATCACGTGAGATGGAGTAGTTTTCAATGGTGAACATCGTTATGTTGATCATATCTACTATATGATTCACGCTCGACCTTTCGGTCTCCATGTTCCGAGGCCATATCTGCATATGCTAGGCTCGTCAAGTTTAACCTGAGTATTCTGCGTGTGCAAAACTGGCTTGCACCCGTTGTAGATGGACGTAGAGCTTATCACACCCGATCATCACGTGGTGTCTGGGCACGACGAACTTTGGCAACGGTGCATACTCAGGGAGAACACTTCTTGATAATTTAGTGAGAGATCATCTTATAATGCTACCGTCAATCAAAGCAAGATAAGATGCATAAAAAAGATAAACATCACATGCAATCAATATAAGTGATATGATATGGCCATCATCATCTTGTGCTTGTGATCTCCATCTCCGAAGCACCGTCATGATCACCATCGTCACCGGCGCGACACCTTGATCTCCATCGTAGCATCGTTGTCGTCTCGCCAATCTTATGCTTCCACGACTATCACTACCGTTTAGTAATAAAGTAAAGCATTACATCGCGATTGCATTGCATACAATAAAGTGACAACCATATGGCTCCTGCCAGTTGCCGATAACTTGGTTACAAAACATGATCATCTCATACAATAAAATTCAGCATCATGCCTTGACCATATCACATCACAACATGCCCTGCAAAAACAAGTTAGACGTCCTCTACTTTGTTGTTGCATGTTTTACGTGGCTGCTACGGGCTTAAGTAAGAACCAATCTCACCTACGCATCAAAACCACAACGATAGTTTGTCAAATAGACTCCGTTTTAACCTTCACAAGGACCGGGCGTAGCCATACTTGGTTCAACTAAAGTTGGAGAGGCAGTCGCCCGCAAGCCATCTCTGTGCAAAGCACGTCGAGGGAACCGGTCTCGCGTAAGCGTACGCGTAAGGTTGGTCCGGGTCGTCTCGTCCAACAATACCGCCGAACCAAAGTATGACATGCTGGTAGGTAGTATGACTTGTATCGTCCACAACTTACTTGTGTTCTACTCGTGCATATAACATCAACATCAATAACCTAGGCTCGGATGCCACTGTTGGGTTTTGTAGTAATTTCAAAAAATTTCCTACGCGCACACAGGATCATGTGATGCATAGCAACGAGAGGAGAGTGTTGTCTACGTACCCAACGCAGACCGACTGCGGAAGCGATGACACGACGTAGAGGAAGTAGTCATACGTCTTCTCGATCCAACCGATCAAGCACCGAAACTACGGCACCTCCGAGTTCGAGCACACGTTCAGCTCGATGACGATCCCCGGACTCCGATCCAGCAAAGTGTCGGGGAAGAGTTCCGTCAGCACGACGGTGTGGTGACGATCTTGATGAACTACAGCAGCAGGGCTTCGCCTAAACTCCGCTACAGTATTATCGAGGAATATGGTGGCAGGGGGCACCACACACGGCTAAGGAATAGATCACGTGGATCAACTTGTGTCAACTTGTGTGTTTAGAGGTGCCCCTGCCTCCGTATATAAAGGAGCCAAGGGGGGAGGGGGCGCCGGCCAAGAGGGAGAGGCGCAGGAGGAGTCCTACTCCTACCGGGAGTAGGACTCCCCCCCCCAATCCTATTCCAACTAGGATTCCCAAGGGGGAAAGAGGGAGAGGGGTGGCCGGCCACCTCTCCTAGTCCTAATAGGACTAGGGGAAGGGGGGAGGCGCGCAGCCCCCTTGGGATGCCCCTTTCTCCTTTCCACTAAGGCCCATGATGGCCCATATGGCTCCCGGGGGGTTCCGGTAACCTCCCGGTAACCCGGTAAAATCCCGATTTCACTCGGAACACTTCCGATGTCCAAACATAGACTTCCAATATATCAATCTTTATGTCTCGACCATTTCGAGACTCCTCGTCATGTCCGTGATCACATCCGGGACTCCGAACAACCTTCGGTACATCAAAATGCATAAACTCATAATATAACTGTCATCGTAACCTTAAGCGTGCGGACCCTACGGGTTCGAGAACAATGTAGACATGACCGAGACACGTCTCCGGTCAATAACCAATAGCGGGACCTGGATGCCCATATTGGCTCCTACATATTCTACGAAGATCTTTATCGGTCAGACCGCATAACAACATACGTTGTTCCCTTTGTCATCGGTATGTTACTTGCCCGAGATTCGATCGTCGGTATCCAATACCTAGTTCAATCTCGTTGCCGGCAAGTCTCTTTACTCGTTCCATAATACATCATCTCACAACTAACATATTAGTTGTAATGCTTGCAAGGCTTATGTGATGTGTATTACCGAGAGGGCCCAGAGATACCTCTCCGACAATCGGAGTGACAAATCCTAATCTCGAAATACGCCAACCCAACATCGACCATTGGAGACACCTGTAGTACTCCTTTATAATCACCCAGTTACGTTGTGACGTTTGGTAGTACCCAAAGTGTTCCTCCGGTAAACGGGAGTTGCATAATCTCATAGTCATAGGAACATGTATAAGTCATGAAGAAAGCAATAGCAACATACTAAACGATCGGGTGCTAAGCTAATGGAATGGGTCATGTCAATCAGATCATTCTACTAATGATGTGACCTCGTTAATCAAATAACAACTCATTGTTCATGGTTAGGAAACATAACCATCTTTGATTAACGAGCTAGTCAAGTAGAGGCATACTAGTGACACTCTGTTTGTCTATGTATTCACACATGTATTATGTTTCCGGTAAATACAATTCTAGCATGAATAATAAACATTTATCATGATTATAAGGAAATAAATAATAACTTTATTATTGCCTCTAGGGCATATTTCCTTCAGACACATCAATAACTTTTAGATCTTCATCTTGATTTTCATAGTTATTCGGTTTAGCGGCCATCTTATTGACTAAGGTGGCTTGCATATCCGAAATTTCAGCGGTCATTTTTTCAAGATGAGCAATTTGGGCTCTTACACCATCAAATTCTTTGGACATATCATCGAGCTCTTTATTCATATAACTCATAAAACTCTTTTGTTCCTTAAGCTCGTTTCTAAAGAAATTATTATGCTCAAATTGCAAGACCATAAACTTCCTGACATTGTTTTCGATATCTTCTAGCCTTTTAAGGTGAAGATCACCAAAATTAGGTAAGGCCATCGTGAAGAACAAGCAAGCAAACTAACACACGAGCAAACAAAAGGCAAAGGGAAAGAGAGGGCGAATAAAACGGCAAGGGTGAAGTGGGGGAGAGGAAAACGAGAGGCAAATGGCAAATAATGTAATGCGAGAGATAGAGATTGTGATGGGTACTTGGTATGTTGACTTTTGCGTAGGCTTCCCCGGCAATGGCGCCAGAAATGGCTCGTTGACGGGAGAGTAAATCTTGACTTGACTTGGCGTAGGCCTCCCGGACAACGGCGCAGAAATCCTTCTTGCTACGTCTCGAGCTAGCGTTGGTTTTCCCCGAAGAGGAGGGGGTGATACAACACAATAGCGTAAGTATTTCCCTCAGTTTTTGAGAACCAAGGTATTAATCCAGTAGGAGGTCACGCGCAAGTCCCTCGTACCTGCACAAAACGGTAGCAACTCGCAACCAACGCTTAGGGGTTGTCAATCCCTTCACGGTCACTTACGAGAGTGAGATCTGATAGAGATAATATTTTTGGTATTTTTGGTATAAAGATGCAAAGTGAAAAGTAAAAGCAAAACAAGTAAAATAAAGTAGTGGAGATTGATATGATGAGAATAGACCCGGGGGCCATAGGTTTCACTAGTGGCTTCTCTCAAGAGCATAGATATTCTACGGTGGGTGAACAAATTACTGTTGAGCAATTGATAGAATTGAGCATAGTTATGAGGTTATCTAGGTATGATCATGTATATAGGCATCACCTCCGTGACAAGTAGACCGACTCCTGCCTGCATCTACTACTATTACTCCACCCATCGACCGCTATCCAGCATGCATCTAGAGTATTAAGTTAAAAACAGAGTAACGCCTTAAGCAAGATGACATGATGTAGAGGAATAAATTCATGCAATATGATAAATACCCCATCTTGTTATCCTTGATGGCAACAATACAATACGTGCTTTGCAACTCTTTCTGTCACTAAGTAAGGACACCGCAAGATTGAACCCAAAGCTAAGCACTTCTCCCATTGCAAGAACTACCAATCTAGTTGGCCAAACCAAACGGATAATTCGAAGAGACTTGCAAAAATAACTCAATCATACATAAAAGAATTCAAAGAAGATTCAAATATTATTCATAGATAAGTTGGATCATAAACCCACAATTCATCGGTCTCAACAAACACACCGCAAAAAGAAGATTACATCGAATAGATCTCCATGAGAGAGGGGGAGAACATTGTATTGAGATCCAAAAAGAGAGAAGAAGCCATCTAGCTACTAGCTATGGACCCAAAGGTCTGAAGTAAACTACTCACACTTCATCGGAAGGGCTATGGTGTTGATGTAGAAGCCCTCCATGATGGATGCCCTCTCCGGCGGAGCTCCGGAACAGGCCCCAAGATGGGATCTCGTGGATACAGGAAGTTGCGGCGGTGGACTTAGGTTTTTGGCTCTGTCTCTGGTGTAATGGGGGTACGTAGGTATATATAGGAGGAAGGAGCACGTCGGTGGAGCTTCGAGGGGCCCACGAGGCAGGGGGGCACGCCCAGGGGGGGCGCCCTCCACCCTCGTGACCTCCCCGGAAACTTCTTGGAGTAGGGTCCAAGTCTCCTGGATCACGTTCGGTGAGAAGATCACGTTCCCGAAGGTTTTATTTCGTTTGGACTCCGTTTGATATTCTATTTCCTCGAAATACTGAAATAGGCAAAAAAAACAGCAATTCTGGGCTGGGCCTCCGGTTAATAGGTTAGTCCCAAAAATAATATAAAAGTGGAAAGTAAAGCCCAATATAGTCCAAAACAGTAGATAAAATAGCATGGAGCAATAAAAAATTATAGATACATTGGAGACGTATCAGCCATCTGCATTGGACGAGGGTATAGAGCAGGGATGATTCCTATCTTCTACTCATGCCGTCGCCGCCACGGCCGCCATCTCGCCTGCCAGGAAAGAAACTACCGCGTGAATTGATCGATCTCTGGTTCTTTGCAGTCTGAAACCTGAAGGTACGACATATACACGATCTGAATCCTAAAAGCATCAATCTCCGTGGCCCTTAAAAGATGATGGCTTCCGTGTTGGATTTCATAGGTACTGACTGGATTGCTGGCGCTATTGAAGCAATGCACTGCGGCCCCGCCGCGGCATCTAGGCATCCGATCGTTGTTTGCTAATTATGTCTACGCATCTTGACCTAATCAAGGTACAACAATATACAAGCTCCACTCTTATGAATTAAGATTGATTACTGTATTTATATTTTTACTGATGACCTATACAATTTACTTACGTAGAAGACAAAGATCATATATTTATCAAATGATGTAAGACTATTAACTAATTATTCCTTTTTGTGGATGATTTTCACTGCAATAACAAACAGATCATGAGCCTTATCATGTTATATTCGTTTTTATTCTACTTTCTTTAAAAGAAAACGTGTACTCGACGGGCTGTGCCTTCTATTAGAATAATCTATTATGTCCCCTTCGCCCCCCCTATGTCGACATCCTGGCTTCGCCCCTGTGTCCAGGGGCGGAGACAGGGGGTGCGAGCAGGGGCCAGACACCCCCCGTCGCTTCGCCCCCCTATGGAGTTATGGAAACTACTATATACGTATAAGTTGGCAGCATGCATTTAATTATCACTAATTAGAGATTAAGACCAACAGATATACACGGTCCAATAAAAAGGAAAGACCTATTTGGACATATGGCCATGTACATACCTATGAGGCCCTAGGCCATCTGCATTGGACGAGGGTACAGAGCAGGGATGATTCCTATCTTCTACTCATGCCATCGCTGCCGTCTCGCCTGCCAGGAAGGAAACTACCGTGTGAATTGATCAATCTCTGGTTCTTTGCAGTCTGAAACCTGAAGGTACGACATATACACGATCTGAATCCTAAAAGCATGAATCTTCGTGGCCCTTAAAAGATGATGGCTTCTGTGCTGGATTTCATAGGTACTGACTGGATTGCTGGCGCTATTGAAGCAATGCACTGCGGCCCCACCGCGGCATCTAGGCATCCGATCGTTGTTTGCTAATTATGTCTACGCATCTTGACCTAATCAAGGTACAACAATATACAAGCTCCACTCTTATGCATTAAGATTGATTACTGTATTTATATTTTTACTGATGACCTATACAATTTACTTACGTAGAAGACAAAGATCATATATTTATCAAATGATGTAAGACTATTAACTAATTATCCCTTTTTCTGGATGATTTTCACTGCGATAACAAACAGATCATGAGCCTTATTATGTTATATTCGTTTTTATTCTACTTTCTTTAAAAGAAAACGTGTACTCGAAGGGCTGTGCCTTCTATTAGAATAATCTATTATATCCCCTTCGCCCCCCCTATGTCGATATCCTGGCTCCGCCCCTGTGTCCAGGGGCGGAGACAGGGGGGTGCGAGCAGGGGTCAGACACCCTCCGTCGCTTCGCCCCCCTATGGAGTTACGGAAACTACTATATATGTATAAGTTGGCAGCATGCATTTAATTAGCACTAATTAGAGATTAAGACCAACAGATATACACGGCCCAATAAAAAGGAAAGACCTATTTGGACATATGGCCATGTACGTACCTATGAGGCCCTAGGCCATCTGCATTGGACGAGGGTACAGAGCAGGGATGATTCCTATCTTCTACTCATGCCGTCGCCGCCGCGGCCGCCGTCTCGCCTGCCAGGAAGGAAACTACCGTGTGAATTGATCGATCTCTAGTTCTTTGCAGTCTGAAACCTAAAGGTACGACATATGCACGATCTGAATCCTAAAAGCATCAATCTCCGTGGCCCTTAAAAGATGATGGCTTCCGTGCTGGATTTCATAGGTGCTGACTGGATTGCTGGCGCTATTGAAGCAATGCACTGCGGCCCCGCCGTGGCATCTAGGCATCCGATCGTTGTTTGCTAATTATGTCTACGCATCTTGACCTAATCAAGGTACAACAATATACAAGCTCCACTCTTATGAATTAAGATTGATTACTGTATTTATATTTTTACTGATGACCTATACAATTTACTTACGTAGAAGACAAAGATCATATATTTATCAAATGATGTAAGACTATTAACTAATTATCCCTTTTTGTGGATGATTTTCACTGCGATAACAAACAGATCATGAGCCTTATCATGTTAATTATATTCGTTTTTATTCTACTTTCTTTAAAAGAAAATGTGTACTCGACGGGCTGTGCCCTTCTATTAGAATAATCTACTATGTTGACATCCTGGCTCCGCCCCTGGATCTGTCGCAAAGAGAAAATGAATAGTTTTTCCTTAATCTCTGTTTCAAAACAAAAAACACATAAATTTTACAGTCCGCATGGACCTCTTCTTAAAATTCCTAAGCACGAAGAAAAAGACTAAGATCCTTAGTGGCGTTGTTATACTCTAATTATACTTTTTCATGTGGCTTGACTTTGAGTTGACCAAGTATTCATGTGTTTCCTATTCATGTGAACCTAATGCTTTCAAAATTCCAGTATTTTTAATCCTTTGTGACAATTTTGTCATATTCTTGTTTTCTATTCTTACGTTTTTAGAATCATGCGAACTAAAGAGGCTCTGAGAGCTCGTCCAATACTTATTTTTTTGGATAAAGAGTGGATCTTATTAACTCAAAAGGAAGATCGAGCGGATAGAAACACAATGAGCACACACCCGACCTTTGTATGGTTATGATGCACACAACCAACACCATCTCTGCCAGGTTTTCTTTTTTGTGAAAATATGACAACATGTGATCATGATTTTAAGCACTTGTCAAGACGAACGCACTGGTGAAGATGACCGCTAATTAGATTAGCGCTTGGTAAGATAAAAAAATAATAATTAATAATTTTAATTTCATACAATGATGTCAGCATGATGCATGCGATTTCTGCATTCATGCAAGTGCTTTAGAGAAAAATCTTATTGAGAGGTACTAGCACAGGAAGACAGTATGCTCCATCGATTTTCCCCTAAAATAACAGATAGATAGATTTTATTAATGAAAAACATTACTAACATAGTTCTAATTATTGTAATCAAGCATTCTTGGCTTGTTGATAGTTCGTTTGGTGGGGAGGAATTGGTCCTTCTCTTCTCACTTCAAGATTTATAATCTGAAGCCATTGGTTGAGGTCACATATTTTACAATAATGAAGTCTTAAGCAAACTGGTTTAATCAATTATTCGAACTACTGTTTTATTCATATGATATAATTTGCGTTTTAACAAATCAGACCTTTGCGGAGGCTTCTCTGATATATACTTACTTCTCTTATCATTAATGGATTAGAAGAAAAAACATAAGGCCATCCAAGTCGGACGTTCCTTGGTAAAAGCAACACAGCCATATAGAGACTGAAACGCAACACAAGCATACAAACACAAGGGATGACTAGCAGCTTTCAAGTGTCAATTCCATACCATGAATCTATAGTACGTAGATATGTACCAAGTAGCAAGTACAATGAATAGTAAGGAAATATTCAGCAATGAGCAACTGAGACTGTTCAGACATGTGAATGACATTCTAACTATGCTTCATCTAGATGCACGGTAACACTTGCATTGCAGCCCAAGAGGGAATTCAACGAGTAATGCAGTTCCCTCAAAAGAACAATGGCCTTCTGGCCATCCCAAGGCTTTCATATCACCGCTATAACACAGGAATTAGTACTATTTTTTTCAAGGAAAGGAGCTCAGCTCCTCAATTTCATTTCTGGAATCAGACTACATAGTCCAACATGATTATACCCTGGCCATCCTCTTACGATCAAGAACCAAAACTAATCAGCTACCAGGTAATAAGTAATATCCTTTCTGTTCCACCTCACACACGTGAAATATCACCGCTGCTGCGCACACTCCAAACTCCTCTGAGAACATCTTACATGCACAAAAACAGAAACCTACAGGCTCAAACAAGCAAAGTGCCAACCAAGAGTTAGTATGTTATCTGCGCACATGGCTCTGTAAGTTCCTCTGCGTGTATCACTTGATGCAGAGGCCGGGGGTAATCCTCCTTTTTGGAAAAAAATGGCTCTGTAAGTTCCTGCGGTTGGCCTCTGGCGAGTACTCGACTGACGATCAAAGAGATTAGCAACTGCATCAGCGGTCAGTGCACATCCCTATGCCTGCCCGTTTAGAAGTTCATAGTTAGTCCGTCTTGGATTTCTGAAGGGAAGAAACGGTAGTTGCAACACCTACTGTCAGATGCTTCTTTCGACAGTTAAGTTAGTTCTGAAATTAAGATGCAGTGCCAAGGATTGATTTACTCGATCATACCCAAGATTATGAGCTGCATATACCAAGACGAGCATCCACCATCTTGAGCAGACGGTTGACTTCATCCTTCTTGATCGCGACGCTCACCACAGAACAGAGGTCTTTGTCGTCGTTGCCATCATAGAAGCATCCTCTTTCCTTTGCATCGGCCACTATCTTCTGCCAGATTGTCCTGCTGCTCGACAACGTAGCCGCATCACCAAGAATCCAGAAGCAATGCCTGAAAAAGAACACAGCAACAGAAGTGTGCAGAACTGAAGTAGCAAGATCACATATGACCCCAATTTTTCTATGAGCTGAAGAAGTCCTCTCAACCAACCAGGCGACTAATTGTTCACTCACTTGGCCCGTGTTTGTGCCACATTGGTACGCCTCTGATCGGAGAGGAACCCGACCGATCCATGGGTATTGGCCCGCACGGCGGAGAAGATGACAACATCCTCCTCGGCACCCTGGAACCCGTCCACGGTTCGGATCTTTACGGATAAACCGCCATACTTGTCGTGCTCCAAAGCAAGGCTCTCCTGGATGGCACGGACTTGGGCCTTGTATGGCGATACCACGCCCACGCTGAGCTTGCTTCTTATGTCAACTGACTCCGTACACACGAACCCAAACTAGTCAACTGATGATAGGAAGCAAAGGAAAGGAAATATGTTTGATGAATCTACAGCTGCTAAATATCTAGGTAGCTGCAGCATACCTTGGGACAATCTCTGCACAATCCGGGTCACCGCAGCGACCTCAGCAGCGTTGCTCAGGCTCGTGCCATGCATGCCCGAGCTTTCGATCCCACCTTGGATGTTGATGAAGGAGTAGGGGCCATACATTGGGCCGTCCAGGAGCTTCCTCTCGTAGTCTCTGTGAAGGACGTTGGGGCCATCTGTCACCTTCCTACAGTAAAAACTTGAGATGGGGAACTTGCTTATTTCTGGGTGCATCCTGTACTGCACATCGAGGAGGTGCTTCGGGTGTCCTAGCAAGCACAGCCTCTCGAACAGACTTCTTCCAAAGCCAGCCTCAGCGCTGAGCTGCAGCAGCCAATTGTGAGTGTGAGCATTGCTTGATCTGATACACCAGGACTGACCGACGGACAGGCTAGAAGAAAAAGAAAAACATTACCTTGCTTTTGACAAGCGCTGGTAGCTGGCATTCATCACCGATAAGAACAGCACGGTGGATACCAAGCTGTAGAGGTATCAGCGACTCGCACTCCTTGAGCTGCGCCGCCTCATCGATAACAAGGAGCTCAAACGGCTGGAAATCACGGACGCGGCGCAGATTAAATGAGCTAGCAGCAGTGCAAAGTATGATCGTGGCATTGTTCAGTACGTAGTCTTCAATTTTGCTTGAATCGCTTGGAAGCAAATCAAACCAATCGGGCAAGTGTTCTAGCTTGTTAAGACACAATGCTCTTGCTTCTTGGAACTCTGGCCACCCCCCGTTTTTGAAGAAGAGTTTCCCAAGCGGGCGCTCCGGCTCGGACCGGAGAAGTTTCCCGAAAGCTTCGAGCGAGCGCAGGGTCTCATCCAGGTAATCAAATCTCCTAGCGGATAGGGGCAGATCATTGTGGAGAGTCTCGAAGCAGTGGCGCAGTGCTTCCTCATGACATTCGTAATTGTCTATGAAGAATTCGTTGAATGTCACCTTCCTCCTCCTCTCTAGTTCAGCATCCCCCACCCCTTGCAGCCGCAAAATATCACCCCTACGCTCCGATCGAACATCCTTAAGATACAAAGAGTGCATACACAACGGTTTCGCAAGAAGTTCTAGCATGTGGTTCACATAGTGCCTCCAGCTCGTCGCCACATTCACAAGTCGGTACACACGCCGATCCAAGAAGATCTTTGCGAGGTTTTCATCCACGTTCATCCGATCTTCGTTGCCAAACAACACGACATTGCCCAGGGAGAAGTGTTTTCCACTGCCGCCAATTGCCCAGGGAGAAGTGTTTTCCACTGCCGCCATAGGACTCATCCTCGAGAATACCGAGAACACGGGAGGCAACCTCCACAACCGCCGTGTTGGTCGGAGCGCAAGCTAGTGTCCTGTGGTTTTTCATCAGCATTGACCACAAGAGAGATATGATGGCCTTGGTTTTCCCTGTTCCAGGTGGTCCCCAGATAAGGCGCACCCAGCACCTAGCTTGATCCATTGCTGAAACACAATCAAGTACCGCCTTCTGCTGTGAGGTGTTGAGCTTGAATTTTTCAAGGCCATCCAGCGCCTTATGTGACGCTAACCCTGAAGGTACCTCTGGCAACAATGAATTGCGATCCTGGCTGACCTGCCATCAGAAAATAGGAACTATCATGATCGAGTAGAAAGACGCAAACCATGCTATAGTACTAAATAGATACATACAGTTGAAGCATACTCTGCAATCCTCTCTACGAGGCTACTGCCCCAATGGCTAAGGATGCCGGCTTTCAGTTCCAGTGCATCATGTATACGATTGTTGGTCTTCATATTGATAAGAAAAACCGCAAAAAGAGGCAATGCGATCACTTCTTTTTGACCTTGTCGTTTCACAGGTAGTTTACCCGACAGCAGCCTTATTGATATTGTTGTGCCAGTGTCGACCACTTGGGGTGCATTTTTCTTTTCTTTTTCGAAAAAGGGGTGCGCCCAGGCCTCTACATCAACTGATGTTGCATTTTTCTCGAGAAGAGATGGCATGGCTATGTCTTGGGAAGAGGTGACAGTATTGTCCATATCTTCAGAATCAGAAGAGCCGGTGGTGGTGCCTTCGCCATCGTTCCTTTCACTTTTACTATCTTCGGATGGAGGCACTACAGCTATGACAAATGGGTCCAAGTCTTTGTGGCGGCTCGGTTTCCGACATGTGAGCACCAATATATCCTCGACTTTCGGGGCATAACAACCAGCTGGCCGAGGTTCCTTGAACGAGATACAGAATTCTGAAGTGCGTTCCTGTTGGATCCGGATCACTTGGCCACCGGTGCGTGCCGGATGCCGCGCAATGCAGAGAAGAGATCGGCACGAGCTTCTTCCAATAGTGGAGCCATGAATGAACCCATGTACCCCTCTACCGAAGTGAAAGTTGTTGGTATCACCTTAATCTGAATGAAATGAAGCACATACATATATAGAGGTTAGCAGCAACTTGTCAGGTCTTTGTAGGAGCATTTTTTTCCTTTTGAAAAGAGGGTTGAAACCCAGTCCTCTGCATCGATCGATGCACACAGCCGTCAATCAATTGTTGCAACGTTTACACGGTCCAGCACAAGTTTACTTAAATATAATAAAAAGCCAGACAGAACAACCAATGAGAAAGAACACCATACAAATAAGGGATACGAAGTGCAGCCTCATGCAACAGAAATCCTATTAGTACGCTGACAATATATAGCCATGTGCAATAACGGCAGCGCAGCTAGATCGATGTCCGTGCACTGAATGTGATCGCATCAACGGTGAATTTAGAAAATCCCCTCAATCCCATATTTTTCGATAAAGGGTGTGTTTTATTAACTTATAATGAAGCATCAAAATACAAACACAATGTGTACATCCGGCCACTGCATAATTAGGATTCACACAGCCCCCAATCCCATATGAGCCCTAAATTGATTTTGAAAGCTTGCTCTACAGCTGATCTAACATTACGTATATACTTCATCCAGAAGAAGCAAGCTATACTTAGCCTTGCCAAGTACTAGTACAGAGCGTCAATATATATATGATTAATGGAAGCAAGAAACGAAGGAAGAGGAAAAGACTGGCCTCGTTCTTGAAGAAATCATCGTTGAGCAGATCTTGCAGTTTCCATGAGAAGGTCGGCTTCGGCGGTCCCTTGTACCTGTTCCAATCTGGCGTAGTGGAAATGCTCCTCCATGGATCCGCTTTCCCCACCGGTCCAAGCCGCCGGACTCCACCGGCTAGGGAAGCCTTCCTTCGCAGACGCCCGGCGGCGGCTCTGCTCAATGCGGCGAGGCGTGAAGAAATCAGATGGCGCATAGCCGCAGCCATGCTTGGAATGGAGCGGCAGCCTCCAGCAGGAAGATGGAAAAAGGGTCTGCGTTTTGGGACACTCCGCCCTTGTCTTCCGATGTGGGCTCTGTCCCTGCTCTTCCAACGATTTGGGCCGTGTCCGTCCCCTGGTTTTCTGTATTCGGCCTGCTTTAGGTCCACGGCTCCTTTTTGTTCAACGCAAAAGTGAAATCAAATCCACTAAAAAAAGTCGAATGGGATCATTCTTTTCTCCATGGCTCCTGGAGTAAGGAATAGTGAAATGAAAAAAAAGAACTTGAATTGGAATTCTTGATGTGACCTCCCAGCCGTCACATCTACCTCCCCACTTTGTCTCCAAGCACCCGTTTCGTTTTCCCCCCAAAATCGCATCAACGTGCTGGGAAGGCGACAACAAGGACGGTCAACTGCCGCCTTGGACCCGTGCGTGCGCGATCGACCTTGGCCCGTTGCATCTCAAAGAAAACAAGTCATTGTCGGTTTGGTCGCCATTGCAGCATCCAATGACACGGTTCCAGTTGGCCGTCGTCGCCATTGCAGCATCTCGAGTGACAGTTCCACCTCTTCAGGGTCCCCGTTGCAGCATCCCACGACACGGTTCCGGTTGGAGTTGTCGCCAGTTCCATCCCGCTGCGGTCACCGTTGCATCATCTTGCGGCTGAGGTTCCGGCTCGTCGCCGTCACAGTTGCATCATCTTGTCCCCATGGTTCCAGCATGCAAGGACCATCCCCAGGTAGTCGCGGTTGCAGCATGTGGTGCACCCCCCCCCCCCGATCGTCGTTGTAGGACCCTGACGACGAAATTACAGCATGCAGGACCCGCTGTCGTAGCACCTGATAACCCACAAGTATAGGGGATCGCAACAGTTTTCGAGGGTAGAGTATTCAACCCAAATTTATTGATTCGACACAAGGAGAGCCAAAGAATATTCTCAAGTATTAGCAGCTGAGTTGTCAATTCAACCACATCTGAAAACTTAATATCTGCAGCAAAGTGTTTAGTAGCAAAGTAATATGATAGTAGTGGTAACGGTAGCAAAAGTTAATGATAACAAAAGTAATGTTTTTGATATTTTGTAGTGATTGTAACAATAGCAATGGAAAAGTAAATAAGCGGAAAACAATATATGGAAAGCTCGCAGGCAATGGATCGGTGATAGAGAATTATGCCGGATGTGGTTCATCATGTAACAGTCATAACCTAGGGTGACACAGAACTAGCTCCAATTCATCAATGTATTGTAGGCATGTATTCCAAATATAGTCATACGTGCTTATGAAAAAAGAACTTGCATGACATCTTTTGTCCTACCCTCCCGTGGCAGCAGGGTTCTAGCAAAAACTAAGGGATGTTAAGGTCTCCTTTTAATAGAGTACCGGACCAAAGCATTAACACATAGTGAATACATGAACTCCTCAAACTACGATCATCACCGGGAGTGGTCCCGATTATTGGCACTTCGGGGTTGCCGGATCATAACACATAGTAGGTGACTATAGACTTGCAAGATAAGATCAAGAACTCTCATATATTGATGAAAACATAATAGGTTCAGATCTGAAATCATGGCACTGAGGCCCTAGTGACAAGCATTAAGCATAGCAAAGTCATAGCAACATCAATCTCAAAACATAGTGGATACTAGGGATCAAACCCTAACAAAACTAACTCGTTTACATGATAAATCTCATCCAACTCATCACCGTCCAGCAAGTCTATGATGGAATTACTCACGCACGACGGTGAGCATCATGAAATTGGTGATGAAGGATGGTTGATGATGACGACGGCGACGGATTCCCCTCTTCGGAGCCCCGAACGGACTCCAGATCAGCCCTCCCGAGAGGTTTTAGGGCTTGGCGGCAGCTCCATATCATAAAACGCGATGAATCCTTCTCTCTGATTTTTCTCTCCCCGAAAGTGAATATATAGAGTTGGAGGTGAGGTCGGAGGAGCTCCAGGGGGCCCACGAGGTAGGGGGACGCGCCCCCTACCCTCGTGGCTAGGGTGTGGGCCCCCTGGTCTTGATCTTTTGCCAGTATTTTTTATTATTTCCAAAAAGACGCTCCGTGGAATTTCAGGTCATTCCGAGAACTTTTGTTTCTGCACATGAATAACACCATGGCAATTCTGCTGAAAACAACGTCAGTTCGGGTTAGTTCCATTCAAATCATGCAAGTTAGAGTCCAAAACAAGGACAAAAGTGTTTAGAAAAATAGATACGACGGAGACGTATCAGCACCCGGCCGACACGATCGCAACACAAGGGTGCACCACAGTCGTGGCCATCACGACACCCCCGTCGCAGCATCCCTGCATCACACAGTGCCCTGCCATCGTAGCACCCTGTCATTATGGTTCCATCAAGCCAGGGTGCTGGTCGCAACACTCGGTGTTGATGGCTCCATGTCGCATGTGTCCGAGAGAGGTGACCGGCCCAAGCCTTGACCGGTCACTCGGCACAGAACATTTACCTTCTTATGGTGGCACTATTTCCGCGTTTAGTTCAACCGAATTGAGCAAACAATATATGATCTTTTTTGGCAAATAAGACTCCGGGTTTATATTAAAAACTTTCAACAATGCAATACATCACAAAAACCAAGGAAAATACAACCAGACCCTTATATAGCAAACAAACTTAATCTCCAGCATGAGGCAAAGGCGCACCACCGCGGGCGCTCCATCATAGAAGTAGTTCTGGCATTGTATCTTACGATCAAGAAGTCTTCATACTAAGGTCCAGTCGGACCAACGGCCCGATAAAAACCCGTTACCATAGAAGCCTTGTGTAGATGGGAATTTTCAGAGCCAGGCCATCTCCTAAATAAACCTTCCGCCCGCTTCATAACAATGGCGGAGAGAGCACCGCAACAACGAAGAGGGACTACAAACCAACAGAAAGCAATATGTCGCGTCAGGGAGAGTAAATTGCTGAAAACCACCACATTTGTGGCAAGGATACTGCAAAACCACCACTTTTGTCAAAAATTTCAAAAAACCACCACTTCCTCGGCAAGTGAGTAACAAAAACCACTAAACGTGTTGTGAGCCGCGACTAACTGAGAATCTGACTTATTGGGCCCACCTGTCGGAGCCACGTGGCAAAGGGCAAACGGCAAAGCGGAAACGGCCGTTAGGACCCCGCTAGTTAAGCCCAGCGCGCCGGCCCTGGTGCTCTCATCCCCCTCCCTCTCTTCTCTGTTGCACGCGCAACCATGGCAACTACTCCCTCCGGCGATGTCGAGGGTGGAGACGACGGCGGCTCCAGATCCAGACGGAGTTGCGGGCGGGACCTGCTTGGGGTCGACTATGAGTCCTCCTCCTCAGAGGACAGCCCGCTATCGCCGTGGCACGGATAGAGGGCGGGTGCGGCGGCTGCGGGGGCGGCGGCGGTGGCGGCGCCGCCTGCTGCTCCATTTGGATCCAGATCCATTCAAGCTGAAGGCGCGGGAGACCAACCCGATGAGGAAGAGCCGCCATCTTCTTGCCGTGCAGGCAAGGCTTCCGCTGCAGCACGGTCGCCGTCTGATGCAGCAGTAGTCCCTACTAACACCGGCGACGACACGTACGTCCTCTATCTCAAGCTCCTTCTGCCTCTGAATTTTCGTTATTGAGGTTTAGGTCGATCTAGGGTTTTGTATTGCCTCTGAATTTAGTCCTGACTAGGGTTTGAGTACAGATTAGAACCTACAATTATCTTGCTCTACAATTGTTGTGCATATTTACATTGTTAGGATTGCAGTGTACTTGTGTTGTACAAATTTAGGTAATTACACTATTAGGATTACATTCCAGTTGTACTATGTGTTGTTCAAATTTATGTTATAGTAACTTGTACATTTTAATTGGCATTGTAGGTCGAGCTATGAGAAGTGAGACGTGCATATTGATTTTGAAGGGATTAAATACATCAGGATAAAGTTCTTTAAGAAAGACATAAGATATTACAATCTTATGTATGTGCTGCTTGACAATGGGTATAGTTTTTCAGACTGCCTATATTACATGAGATGTGGTGGAATAGGATTGGATGGTTTTAAACTGCTTGACAGCCAAATTAAGGTGGATGAAATGCTTAATCAATACCAGGACATCAGGAGGATAACATTGTCAGTTACTAAGGGCAAAAGGCAGCAGGCAATTGTTTTGTCTCCAGCAAAGAAGGGAAAGAGAAAGGCAGCAGAACCAATTCAAATATCTGATGAAGAATATAGCAGTGATCCTGATATAGTGTTTGCAGTCAGTGAAAATGGTGTGGCCCATAAGGAATTTGGTGATTATGTTGGTTCAAGTTCAGGCAGAGGCACAAATGAAAATTTGTTCCTGGCCACACAACAGAGTGAAAATTTCCAGCCCATCCAAACTATGCCACCTGCTGACAGGGCCAATTATGCAGACATGGATGACATGGATTTGGATTCAGAAAGTGAGGAGAAAAATAGCTCTAATGAAGATAGTGCAGACCTGCAGTCAACTGTAGCAGATATGAAGAAGGCAGCACTGCACTTTGAGGGTGACACAGAACCAGAGGACATCTATGATGTTCCTGAGGAGCAGGAAGAGGAAGAGCACAGTGAACGAGCTCCAAATGTAGCTGAAGAAGAACATTTGAATGAAGATGGAGTATTGCAGCAACCTGTGCTTAAGATTGGAAAGAGAGTGGGCCCAACAATAAGAACACACTCATCAGCCAATGATCCAATTGAGCCTGACTGGTTTCCCTCAGGTGATGAGGATGAAAATCTTGGTTTTTTGGACTCAGAGGATGATGATGGCAATGAGCCTATGTCTTTTATTATTCCCCCAGGAAGGAAAACAAGAGCAGAGAAGGCAAAGCCAAGAAAATGGTATGATGAAAGCAGACTCAATCCAGAACAGCAATTTTGTTTGAAGCTATGTTTCAAAGATGTGTACCAATTTAGGAGTGCTCTACTTAACTTTCACATCAAGCAGCTGAGGTCTTTCAGATATCACAGGAACTGCAAAGACGGGGTCATTGCTTGGTGTGACCACAAGGACAAAGGATGTCCTTTTTATATTGTTGCTTCTCAGATCAAGAATGAGCAAACATTTTGTGTAAAGAAGTTCAGAGCAGAACATACTTGCCCAACTAGTGACAAACATAGTAAAGTGAGCTCAAAGTGGCTAGGAAGCAGTATCTTAGAGACAATCAGATCAGACCCAAACACAACTGTGCCAGCATTGGTGGACAAGGCAAAGAGGAAATTTGGAATTGAAGTTCCAAAGATGATGGCATGGAGAGCTAAAAAGGTAGCAAAGGAAATTGTCCTAGGGGATCATAAGAAGCAGTACCATAGGTTGTCTGATTACATTGAAACAGTTAAATTATGCAATCCAGGATCTAGATGCATTGTCACAACTATCACTCCTAAAAGCACAAATGAAAACCCACATCCAGGTCCTAGGTTCCATGGTCTTTTCTTTTGTCTCAATGCACCTAGGGAGGGTTTTCTAAATGGATGTAGGCCTTTCATTGGTTTGGATGGATGCTTCATAAAGCTTACAACTGGAGCACAAATCCTAGCAGCTACTGGTAGGGATGACAACAACAACATGTATCCCATTGCTTTTGGAATTGTAGGAGTGGAGAACACACCCAGTTGGAGCTGGTTTCTCACCCAACTTAAGTATGCTCTGGGAGGCACAGAAGAGGGGAAGTTTGGCAAATACACCATCATGTCAGATAGGCAGAAGGTCAGTGATCTATGTTCTCTTTCAAACCTACATATTATCTTTTGTGCCTTAAGTATGCTCTAATTGTTTACTAGTTAGTGATTGTTTGAACTTAAGATTGAAACCTAGTTAGTGATTGTTTGAAGTTAAGATTGAAACCTAGTTACTTTCTTTTCTTCCTTAAGTATGCTCAAATTGTTTTTGTTTATTAGTTAGTGATTGTTTGAACTTAAGATTGAAACCTAGTTACTTTATTTTTGGTTGAAATCAGGGCCTGCTTAATGCTGTCAATGCTGTATTTCCAAACTGCCCACAAAGATTTTGTTTAACGCACATTTATGCAAAATTTCAAAGAGCTGGATTTAGAGGTGAAGATCTGAAAAAAATGCATGGACAGTGCTAGCTATTCCTACACAAAGCATGGTTTTGATGTAGCCATGGCCAATTTGAAGAATGAGTGTGAGGATGCATGGAGGTGGTTATCTGGTATTCCAGTACACACATGGGTTAGGCATGAAATGGACACAAATTGCAAAACAGACCTGGTGGTTAATAACATAAGTGAGGTCTTCAATAAATATATCTTGGATGTTAGAAACAAACCAATAGTGACAATGATTAATGGAATCAAAGACAAGTTGCTAGTCAGGTTTGATGGAAAAAGAGAAAGTGCAGCAGCTTCTAGATGGGAAATAGCTCCAACATATGCAGAGCAGCTGGAGATGAGCAAGAAGTTTCAAAGAGATTGCAAAGCAATTAGGGTAGGGCCTAACCTGTAGCAAGTAAGCAGTGGGCCAAAGACCTATGTTGTGAACCTTGAGGAGCACACTTGTGGATGCAGGAAGTGGGACATGTCAGGTTTGCCATGCAACCATGCTTGCAGTGCAATTTACAAGGCCAAGATGCAACCTGAGGATTTTGTAAGTCCTTTCTTGAGGAAAGCAATGTATTTGGAGGCATACAAACCAATAGTGCATCCAGTTCCTGGAGAAGATGCTTGGGTCAAGTTAGGAAAACCTGATATTGAGCCTCCTGTATTCCACAAAGAGGACCAGAGTGGAAGAAAAGAAGAAAAGAGGAAGAAGGGAAGGTTTGAAGTGCCTAAACCAAAAGATACCTCTAGGATGACTACAATCAGATGTGGCAACTGTAGGTTAATGGGCCACAAGTTTACTAATTGTGGACAACCTTTGAGGCCTGATCTGCAGATGAGGAAAAATAGAAGCATGGTACATATTTTTTCATCATTGTATCTGATTTTGCTTATGTAGATTTTAATTTCTGTTTGTTTTAAAAACTGCAGGAAAAGAGAAGGCAAAAGGCAGAATCCTACACTCCACCTGATGCTACTGCGGCTCCTATGGCACCAAGAGCTGCTCCTATGGCATCAAGAGCTGCTCCAAGGGCACCAAGGGCTGCTTTCTCAGCACCAAGGCCAGCAGCTAGGCCTCCATGTGGAGAAGGGACTTCTTCTGCTGCTGGTACTTCTACATCTACACCAACTGTTGTTGCTACTGCTAAAAAACAGAGGTCAGTGAGAGGTGGAAGAGTTGGTGGAGCATCAAATGCTGCAACAGGTTCAAGGAAGAAACCTCAGAAATATGCAAGACTGAAGAGCTACTTCGCAGCAAGTGGAAATGTGTGAACTTTGATATCTGCCAGTGCTTGAAACTTTTGGGGCTATAACCCATGTATCTGTCTTGAGAAACTTGGATGTGTGATGATTTGCGTCCTTTGAACCTGTGTTTCAATTTGAGTCATGTGAACCTGTGTAATTTGAGTCATCTGAACCTATGTGGTAATTTTAGTCCTGTGAACCTATGTTTTAATTTGAGTCCTAAAAACCTATGTGGTATTTATGTTATGTAAACCTCTGTTATGTGTGATCAAGCCTTCATGCTGTTGTGGAGTTATGTTGATCTAGCAGAATTATTGTGGGCTTTTGGTGAAGCCTAAATGCTGTTATTGTAGTAGAATTATTGTTGGTTTTGAGTGCAGCCTAAATGTTGTAATTGTAGCGGAATTATTGTTGGTTTTGAGTGCATAAATGCTGTTAGTGTAGCAGGATTATTGTGGGTTTTGGGTCATTCTTGTACAACCTTAGAATATGGGTCATCGAAGCGTCGACGACAACCTAAACTACCCTACCATAGAATAGGGATCATCGAACCCTCGACGACAACCAAAACAACCTTACCCTACATTTGGGGTCATCGAACCCTCAACGACAACCTAAACTACCCTACCCTACATTTGGGGTCATCGAACCCTCGACGACAACCAAAACAACCTTACCCTACATTTGGGGTCATCAAACCCTCGACGAAACCAAAACAACCTTACCCTACATTTGGGGTCATCGAACCCTCGACGACAACCAAAACAACCTTACCCTAGAATAGGGGTCATCGAACCCTCGACGACAACCTAAACTACCCTACCCTACATTTGGGGTCATCGAACCCTCGACGACAACCTAAACTACCTTACCCTAGATTTGGGGTCATCGAACCCTCGACGACAACCTAAACTACCTACTCCCTAAACAAAAACAACCAAAACCACCTACTCCCTAAACAAAAAACAAGCAAAACCACCTACTCCCTAAACAATAACTGGTACTTCTAATTATACATCTACATCTACATCACCTGCTGATGATGCTAAAATACCTCAGAAATATGGAAGATCTGGAGTACATCTACATCTACATCAATAGCATTATCCAGTAACACAAATTAATCCAGCAACACAAATTTATAGCATTATCCAGCAACACAAATTAATCCAGCAACACAAAATAATAGCATTATCCAGCAACACAAATTAATCCAGCTTAAATTCAGTACAAATGTCTTGCACTTTTAGTGCCACAAATAGCAGATAGAGTACTCTAGCAGATACAACTACAATAACATTGAATCATTCATCAACTATCTCTTTGATCTTCCTGATCTTTCCCTTGGTGGCCTCCTTCTCTTTGAACAGATCACCTATAGTGTACTCCAGGTGCCTTTTCTCTTGCTTCCACTTCTCCTTCTCCTCCAGCAGCATGGCCCTCTCCTGCTTGATCTTGTCCATCTCCTGCACAAGCTTCACCTTCTCTTCCTTCTCTTGGTCTCTCTCTTCCTCTGCTTTGGCCCTCAGCACTTGATGAATGTTAGTGTCTGATTTGTCAGCCAAGTTCTTTCTCTCGATCTGTTCCTTCAGGTCACTAATAACCAACCTTGCATTACCTAACTGGGTAATTGCATCCTCCTTGTCAGCCACCATTTTGGCAAAGTCAACTTTAAAAAACCTCAGGTCATTTTCCATCTTCCTCTTCTCTTCCATTACCTTCACTACTTCTTCAGCATTAACAACATTCTGCCTCAACCTATTGGTCAACTCCTCCTCATGCATAGTCCAGATGGTATTTAAAGCTTGCTTCAATTGGACTGGCCACTCTGGGTCAATCCAGTCCACAAAGTTGCACTTGGGTACATCCTATGAATGTATGAACAAAGGAAATATAATTAAACCAATTTCTAAAAATGTTAGTGATAAAAATAAAAAACAACAATCCATTAATTATCCATGTTTCTAGTACTGCATTGCCTACTCCTGGATAGCAAATATAGAGCTAAAATGATTTAAAAACAGAATTGCCACAACCTATAAGAAATTGGAAACTGCCTAATCTCAGACTTAATGTACAAAAGTACTCCACTGCCTACTGCTATTGTATCAAGATTTATGGCCAGAGATATATACTTTACTGCCTAATTTCAGACTTTGTATCAGTCAACTCAGCACTTCAGTGGATTCACATATTTCAGACCAATTCTATCAGTAATGAATTCACATGTTTCACAAAATCACTTCAACACTTCAAGAAGTAATTGAACTAGTCAGAAAATCACCTTTTTTCCACACCCGAGGAACCTCCTGCCACTGTCAGTCCATTCAAAGGCAACAAACTTCTCACAGGGCGCACGATGCTCACAACGTGCAGGATGATTCAAAGCAATGCCGCTCCATTCCGTGCACTCCATTTTGGCAGGTACCTAGGTAGAGGGAAAATGAAGTCAATTGCTATCGGGAAGAAATTCCCCTTTCTCCCTAACCCTAACCCTAGATGCACAAGAGCAGAATCTTACCCGGCTCACATCGTCAGAGGAAGAGTCGGAACAGTCGGAAGGCTCAGACCAAGAAACCATGTCTCCCCTCCCGTCAGCGGTGCGAAGCTGCTCGCGACGGCGGCGGCGGCGGCGGGAGGTGTGACGCGAGAAAGGAAGGAGCAGAGCAGAGAAGAGAGCGGTTGGGGAGGAATGCCCTAACGTGCGCGCGCTGGGCTTAACTAGCGGGGTCCTAACGGCCGTTTCCGCTTTGCCGTTTGCCCTTTGCCACGTGGCTCCGACAAGCGGGCCCGATAAGTCAGATTCTCAGTTAGTCGCGGCTCACATCATGTTTAGTGGTTTTTGTTACTCACTTGCCGAGGAAGTGGTGGTTTTTTGAAATTTTTGACAAAAGTGGTGGTTTTGCAGTATCCTTGCCACAAATGTGGTGGTTTTCAGCAATTTACTCTGTCAGGGAGACACCCAAGGGGGCTGGAGGCCACATCATCATCGCTGCCTAAGAAACGACCGAGGGAACATCAGCCCGATCCCCAAGGCTCGGCATTCCACCGTTAAAATTACTAGTTGCCCGCAAACACCACCATCGCAAAGAGACCGATGAAGAAGACGGTGCAGACACCGCCTCCCAGGTCCAATACCGATAGCTGGGGGAACCACCGCTTTGATGAGAGATTTATAGCAAATAAAAAAGAATGAATTTTTTCTTTGATCTCGGTTTCAAAAGAAAACCCCGGGAACTTTACAATCTGCATTGACGGTGATGTAGTGATATCTAATTATACTTTTTCATGTGGTTTGGCTTTGATTTAACAATATTTATAAGTATTCATGTGTTTCCTATTCAAGTGAACGAACCATCAAAGCTTGCAAAATTACAGTATTTTCCAACCCTCTATTTTGCGTAGACATTCGTATCGTATTCTTACGTTTTTCTTTTTGTTCTTATGTTTTTAGAACCATGTGGACAAAAGAGGCCCCAAGAGCTCGTTTAACTTTCTTTTTTATAAAGAACTAGCAGTGTGACCCGCGCATTTGCGCGGCTAGATTTTTTTGCATGTTTGTATATGTGCTATTTTTATTATGATAGGGCCTGTAGATCAAAAGTCATGGCACTATTTTCATGTGAATATGCTCCATGAGATTATAGATGTTAATATTGAAAGTGAATCGTTGGTAAATTGATAGATGCTAGTAATATATTATAAGCTAATGTTACAAATCTCATATTCCTATCTATTTCTTACTTGAAAATTCATGTATATGATATAAATTGTTTAACCAATGGACTCCAAATAGATTCATATATGTGGTATATTTTGACCTTGAGGAAATAATTATTTCACATGCAGGAGTTCATACAAAAAAATATTGCTTTATTTCTTATTAAAAAAACTTCACATTTCATATAGATTTTCATTTATATGGTATATCGCTTTTAATTTTCATCATGAAATCACATTCGTGGAAGTCACGAAAAAAAATTAAAATCAGAGCTCCAAAATGCGTTTGAATGTAACATTTTCAGAGCATCGATTTTGTTTTTTACCATGCCTTGCACCAATGTGATTTCGTGATGATTTTTTTCATGCACACTAAACATTTAGTGTTTAGTGTTTGCCACAAACATTCCTTAAAGTTTGCCACAAAAAGATATCGTTTTTTTCGAAATTACTGTTCATCTAGGAGCATTTGAGCTCGAGATTTGAAACTCCGCATCCATTGTATTGTGAGAATTTTTGTAATTGCAAAATTGGCATTTTTTTCCTTTGGTGATACTCTTTTTTCTGGACCCCAATAATGCCCAAACGTTCGGGATTTAAACTTGCCATCCTCGCGTCACTAAATTGCCATAGGAAACGTTCGACTTGCCATGGTCGAATCCTGAACCGGATTTATATTATCAAAAAAAAAACTCAATGGCTTTGGTGTACTCACGTCATAAAACATGAACGTGTTGGTTTGACATTGCAAGGGGATAATGTCATACGCTGTGAGATGATGTCATTGTGTGTTTTGCCTTATCCGTGTCCAAACAAAAGATTTGTTTGGTTTTGTATACTTTGTAGTGACCTTTGCATTGCACTTGTGGCAAAGAAATCCTTGAGGCACACGTTTCATCTCAATATGTCCTTGCATTTCTTTTTTCTTTCAGGTAAACCGGGTCTTGTAGCACATTTTCTGTTACGTGATCAAGTCCATACGTGCTAGATACTTTTCTTTCTAGCATTTCTACATTATGCCATCAAGTCCATACATGCCAGATAAAAACAAAATGTGTCCAACTCATCAAAGGTAAAAGATATGTGTACGTGATGTTGTTGCTCAAACTCTTTTGGATTTTGAATCTCGGTCGTCAAAATCAAGATCGATGGAATATATACTTTTAACCTATATACGGAAAAACAGCATGGCATGTTCGCCTCTTGTTTTGCAGCCAACACTAAAGGCGTCTGCACTAATTTTCTATTTTCTTTTGTTATTATTTTAGTTCCTTTGCTAAACATATAGTTTTATTCTTGACCTACATTTTAAGATTTTTTTGCATTTTATTAAGTAATTCATACTGAGTTTGTATGGGAACAAAATCACTACCCTATTCTTAGTCCAAATTTTATATTTATAATGTAATTGCATTATTTGTCCATACAATAAGGGTTTGAAATATTATAACTCGATTTAAATTTAGATATAATAAATGTAACACAAAGTCATTCTAAAATAAAAATTATAGTAGTTTTTATTATTCTAAATTTTGCATACAGAACATAGTTGTATTATTATTTATCTCATATATCTGTCGATTGGACTGATGTGTGTATACCAGCGTTGTTAATCATTATTTATGACCTAATATTCTTTTTTGCCCGCAGCTTTTGTCCCCAGAGGCCCATCAGATCTGACGGAGTATGTGAACTGGGCCTACAGGTGGTAGTTAGCCATTATGAGGTCCGTTTGGTTTTTTCCTCCTATTAGAATCTGAATAGGAATTGATTATCCCTTATTTGCTTGTACACACACGTAATAGTGGGATAGTATAGTTTTAGGTTTACTTTTACGATCGTGGGTGCACTTTCCATCGTAGATATATGTACGTGCCAACTAAAAAAAAGATATATGTACGTGCCAGAGTTCTTGTGTGCAAAATAATGCATACACATAATATTTGTATGTAACGCTTATGTCTTTAAATCTCATCCATTTATTTTAAAAATTAACGGTCAAGATAATTTAGTCCGTGTGGATAAACGTGATGGCTTGTTTGCCTCTTGTTTTAATTATATAATAATAGATAGATACCTGCATATATGGGTAGGATGCACATACCAATACCAACGCACACACAAAGAATCACACAAACAAATAGCAAAGTCATATAAGATCGAAGTTATGCATTGACGGAGTAAAAAGAAAAGAAATCCCAAGCAATCAAAACATCTCAAACGTATCAATATTTTTTTATTGTTTCATGCAATTATATTATCACTTTTATATACTTTTCATAACAATTTATATTATTTGTATGGACTAACCTATTAATTTAGTGCTTAGTGTCGGTTCCTGTTTTCTACTTGTTTTTTGTTTCGCATAAAATCAATATCTATGGAGGTCAAAATACATTGCCAATTTAACACATTTTTTGGGCACGAAGAAACACAGGAAGCTTTGGAGGAGGAGATCAATTCGGTGTATGATCAGGTTGTTCATTGATTTCAATTGAATCTATTTGGGTTTTCTTGCTGCATAATTAAATAGCTTTGTAATGCTTCTGATTTATCTATTTTATCTGGCCAAGTTTGATTGATTTATCTTCAGTGGGAGTAGTGCTTTGTAGTGGGTTTAATCTTGCAGTGCTCTAACCCAGTCACAATAAGGTCCAAGATACGTTTGTATTGTTGCGACCAAGGATAAAACGGCGGGGTTTTGTCATATTGATTGACTTTTTCATGCCTATATTATGTCATCTTGCTTATTGTGATACTCTGTTTCTTGCAAACTTAATACCTTGACATGCATGCTGGATAGCGGTTTTGGGATGGAGTGAAACGACGGGTTTTTTTCATATTGATTGACTTTTTCCTGTCTACATTATGTCATCTTGCTTATTGCGATACTTCGGGGCTGTTCGGTTTGCAACTAAGAGGTTGTTTGGTTCTCGACCATTGATTGCCACGCAAAAGCTGTGGCTTGCCACATCTCCCTAGGCTGGTGTTTGGTTCTATATGCATGTTTGACTCGCCACAATCCAAAGGAGCTTCTACAGCAGGAATTCTCGCCAAATGTGTGGCGTCCATTTAGCTCGCCACACTTTCAGTGGCACGCCACATGTGTGGCTGAAACCTCAACTTAGGCATGGCAATTTTAGTCTCCAATCAAACAGACCCTAAGATTGCCAAAGATTGCCACATCTAAGGTTAGGCAAGTTTGACCAATTTAGGTGAGTGTTTGATTCAAGCAACACCTTAGAAAAGTCACACTAGGGCCTCACATGACACGCACACAAAAAGTATGGCAAAATTACCTTAGTGAAAGGATCGAGATGGACCTAGAGGGGGGGTGAATAGGTATAAATACAAATTTTAATTGTTACTTGGCAATTTTAGGCAATAGTGCGGAATATGAAAGTGAGCCTAACAATTACAAGTGTGATGCTAAGAGCTAAACAAGATAATCAAGTAATACAAGTAGATGAGTAGGCTAACACAATATGATTTAGCTAAGTGCAGATGAGACAAGTAACCACAAGCAGAGAGTTAAGGTTAGGGATAACCGCAACTCCGGGAGACGAGGATGTAAACCGATGTTCACTTCCTTGGAGGGAAGCTACGTCACCGTTTAGAGAGGTGGGTGTTACCACGAAGGCGCACCAACGCCACGAAGGCTCACCCTATTCTCTCTTTGAGACAACACCACGAAGGCGTTTCTCAACCACTAGTGGTAGACCTTGGGGTGGTCTCCAAACCCTCACAAACTTTTCCGGGGGTAATCACAAGGGTTGATTCCTCTCCGAAAGACTCCTACCGCCTAGGAGTCTCCAATCTCCAAGAGTAACAAGAACGATGGGAAAAGCTCAAGACTTGCTCAAGTTACAAATTCCTTTGGTGCAAAGAAGGGGAAGGAGTGGTTCTATCTCTTGGTCGGACAACTTCCCTCAAATGCTCTCAAATCCCTTGGGGATCTAAGATTTGGTGTGGAGGAGTGAGAGAGAGTGTGTAATGTGTTCTAGGGTTTGTTCAAAGTGAGTGGTCCACTGTATCCCGAGGGGGAAGAAAGGCTATATATAGTGGCAGTGAAAAGCTAGCCGTTTGGCCACTTAAGGCACAGGAGCTGCCGGACGTCCGGTGGGTACCGGACGACCGGTGACACAGATCGGACCGGACGTCCGACCAGGCAGCCGGTCGTCCGCTCGCTGGAGTATAAATCTGACCGCGAAAACAGCACAGGTAGCAGACATCCGGAATGCGCCGGTCGTCCGGTGCCCGGACGTCCAATGTTGTCGGAAATCCGTTAATTGTAGTTCTGTTGGAGTGCAGCGGATATCCGGAGATGAGCGAACGTCCGTCCGGTGAGACCGGTCTTCCGCTAATATCAGTACTTTGAAGACTCATCGGACGACTGAGAGAGTCGGATGTCTGGTTGGTTGAGAGAGGCCGAACGTCCGTAGACTTCAGACGTCCGGTGAAAGTTGGACCTTTTAGCTTAGAAACATACTACCATTTTTGCACAAGTTAGAGGAAGAATTTAGAGATGGTGTGAGAGGGAATTTTGTGGTTTTGAGCAAGTTCTTTCGCGAAATCCATCAATCCCCTCTTAATAGTGCGGGATCCCTACACTCAAGAGCAACCCGAAAACAAGGAGCCGAAGCTTTTTATCTTTGTCTTGTGTCTCTGCTCTTGAGTGATATATGTTTTATGTCCGTAGTCGTGATCCACACACACACATCCCTTGAGACATAATCCTGAGAAATACTCGATAAACATGATTAGTCCCAATATGCATGTTGTCATCAACATCAAAATATGATTAAGGGCATGATTGCACTTTCAGTCTCCCCCTTTTTGGTAGTTGATGACAACATACATGCACTTTTTTGAATAAAACTTTGAATATCGAAAGAATTTAAAAAGCATTGAATATCGAAGGATTTGTTGTGGAGCTCCCCCTCAATATGTGCAATAACTAATAGGTAAGCATAAAGAGAGCTCCCCCTCAATATGATACCAACACAACCGAAACTCATACACAAGATAATCAAGATAACATCAGATTTAGAATAGGCTTCACAAAGATTCACTCATAGCATATAACATAGGTCGATACAAAACATATCATAATTTCAATAACAGGTTAATCACATAGCATGAGTTCGATAACAAGATAATAAGATAGTATCATAGCATCATATCACATAAATAAGTGCCTACTCCCCTTGGCAGCAAATACCCAAAAGAAGGTGTCATAACAGCATCAAAGAGCATCATCGTCATCATCATCATGAGCACCACTACCACCAGCCTCGTCAAGGAAGTCAGCCCACTCTGGACCCGAAGGAAAGCCGAAGTCAGAAGGTGGATCATCAGGAAGACGTTCATCGTCACTCACATCATAAACTCCGGAGTCTCTCAGACGAGCCTTGAAAGCATTCTTGGAGGTGACCAAGCGTGTGACAACGTCGTGATTTTGAGAGCAATGAAAGGTAAACATCTTTATCATGGCAGAGTGAGCTTTCCCAAGAAAGCGAGAGATGCGACCAAATGGTGCGGAGCCGGAAGAAGTAGACCGAGTGGCGGAAGAGGGAACACTAGCCGGGGTACGACGAGTAGGAGCAGAAGAGTCCTTGGGAACCCAATCATCTGCCATGTGAAATGGAATGACCCACCGTTCGTGCAAGTGAGTGCGGGCAATGGGAAACGGAGCAACACTCTCGATAAATGCCTGAAGAAAGGGGGCATGAGGAAAGGCTCGCTTGTGTTGAAAACAGGCCAGACGGATCTCATGCCACAGAAAATGAGGGATATTTATCTTCCCTGTGGGAGACACATAGAGGCGATGCATGAGATCAATGCAGTAGCTGTTACATGACCCCTTGTCACCCATCTTGGGATATATGGTGCGAATAACACACTGAAAAATGATGTAGAAGGGTGAGCGCCAAATTGAAACTTGGTTCAGGACCTTTTGTTTCTCCTGATCAGACATTTCACTTATGGGTTTGAGAAGATCCGCACAGACCTCTATGCCCTTGGGCTTATGGTTAGGGTCATCCTTATGGATTTTGAACCCTGTGTCAGGAAAACATAGAGCAGCATCAAATTGAGCATATGATGCCTTGAGCATGGTGTCGGAGGTCATCCAAGTGACAGTTTTGTCGGGACCAAAGTAACAAGTGGCATCGAATTGATGAATTGCAGCATGGTTAAGATCATGCTGGAATTCAAATGGTGCAGCAAGACCGAAGGACTCAATGAGCTCAATAGCTCCCGGATATTTCGCCAGATGAGTGCGGATATGCTCTAAGTCGATGCACATATGGATAGATAAACCTTTAGGAATGATTATAGTGGTGAAAATGTCGGCTTGGACATTTGTGTGAAAACGAGCATCCTGTGAATCGCTAAGAACAGTGAATTGATCTACATCACGACGAAGCTTAAGGTAAGAAGCAACGGGAACCTCATTGAACCGTTTAACGATGCAGCCGTGAGGGAGTGGAGGTTCAAGAGAGATGCGGCAGGCAACACCTTGAGGTTGTACCGGAGGAGGAGGGGGCTTGAATGTGGGCCGACGAGTTCCAGGCTTGGGTGCAGTGGTGCGAACAGCAACATAAGCGGGTTCCTCAATTTCTTCCAATTCATCCTCGTAGTCGGATTCTTCCGTCGAAGAGGCGCTAGTGGAGCTGCGAGGGTGAGCGACACGCTTCCGAGGACGAGCGCGCTCCTGTGAATCATTGGACCCACCACGACGAGACGGACAAGAGCCCCCAGCGGTGACCTGCTTGCAAGCAGAGCGCTTTGTCCGTGGCATTGCTACCTCGGGAGGGCGAGGAGAAGATGCGATGTTTCCCCCGAAGCCGGCTGGGTTGAGAGAAGGGTGGACGGAGGCGCGACGACAGCCGGAAGGGCCGAACGGGGTCCCGGAGGCGAGTGGCCCAGCCCGTGAATGCAGCAAGGAGAGAGTGCGATGGCGGCGGCGAGAGGAGGAGTGGAGAGAAATTAGGTTTTAGATACGACCGGATCGCACGCCCCAGTATATATAGGCGGGCGAGAAACGTACCGGACATCCGGTGTGAACCGGACGTCCGGGACCTGAGAGGGCCAACTGATACGAGAAGTAGCGGACGACCGGCAAAAACGGACGTCCGACGTTGTTACGGCATATCTCTCTCAAGGTAGTTTTGGTGATTGATGACAACATGTTTGCGGACTAATCTTGTGCTTTGTATAATTCACAGATTCTCCCCTGGCACGAGACGCCTTCTTCCCCTCGAAGTGTATTTCAAGACTGTGTAGCTCTTTCGTTTCTTTCTCGGTGGACTAGTTGCGTAGAGGGCACCATACTATCAAGAGGGGGTCCGCTGGGGTTTTGCATGGGTGGAATCATCACGTACACATCAGCTTCTCACCCTCCGAGCATTTCCTTTCCATTGAAGAGATCTCTCCTCTCTTCCTTGTCCTGTCTGGGTCTAAGCGGTAGTACTGCGCACCTAGCGGTAGTACCGCTGAGGAGCCAAGCGGCAGTACCGCTCCGCAGCGGTAGTACCGCCCTTGGCTCCACAGCAGTAGTACCGCTGGGGGCCTGGCACCTCCGCTGTGTCCTCAGCATATTTGAGAGATCCCTTCTCTCTCGCGCACGCGCCCCAGCAGTAGTACCGCACTGCCTGCGGTACTACGGCCGAAGGGTCACAAGCGGCAGTACCGCTCCGCAGCGGTACTACCGCCCTTGACCCCACTGCCGTAGTACCGCTGGGTAGTCTGGCTCCTACCGCCTCGATTCGAGAGGTCTTTTTCTTGTGTCGGGTTTTGCGGCACTAGTCACGGTTGTAGTGGCGGTAGTACCGTTCCAGGAGCGGTAGTACCGCCCTACCACCGCGGTAGTACCGCATTTGGGTTCGTTCCCTACTAAGTCTCCTCAGCGCGGCAGTACCACTGGTTGGCGCAGCAGTACCGTCGCCTGGCGGTAGTACCGCCCCCTCTCAACGGTAGTACCGCCCTGTGCGGGGCTGGTTGGTGGGGGGCAACGGGATTGTTGCCCCCACTATAAAAGGGAGTCCCCTTCCTCCTTCTCACTTACCTCTTCTCTTTCCAAGCTCCATTTATTGCTCAAGCTCCATTAAATACGCCAAGCTTCATTTTTGCCCGATCTATCTCTCTAGCCAATCAAACTTGTTGATTTGCTCGGGAGTGGTTGAGAAGGCTCCGATCTACACTTCCACCAAGGGATTTTCGATTCCCCCACTCATCCCTAGCGGATCTTGTTACTCTTGGGTGTTTGAGAACCCTAGACGGCTGAGGTCACCTCGGAGCCATATTCCATTGTGGTGAAGCTTCGTGGTCTTGTTGGGAGCCTCCGATTAAGTTGTGGAGATTGCCCCAACCTTGTTTGTAAAGGTTCGGTCGCCGCCTTCAAGGGCACCAATAGTGGAATCACGACATCTCGCATTGTGTGAGGGCGTGAGGAGAATACGGTGGCCCTAGTGGCTTCCTGGGGAGCATTGTGCCTCCACACCGCTCCAACGGGGACGTACATCCCCTCAAAAGGAAGGAACTTCGGTAACACATCCTCGTCTTCACCGGATCCACTCTTGGTTATCTCTTACCTTTACTTGTGCAAGCTCTTTAGTGTTTCTACCCTTGCTTGCTTGTATGCTTGTTGTTATTGCATCATATAGGTTGCTCACCTAGTTGCACATCTAGACAACCTACTTTCATGCAAAGTTTAATTTGGTAAAGAAAAGCTAAAAATTGGTAACCAAACTCGTGAGCTTTATCGGAGAGTAACCCCGTGAGCTTTATCGGAGAGTAACTAAACTCGCGGTCTCACTACGAGATCACAGGAGCAAGGACACGGATGACAATTGGATCAAGCGCAAATTCCTCAAGGCAATGATGCCCTACCACAAGGCCATGTCCTCCGTCATTCGTCAAAGACCGGACTTCCACACTTCAACCTCAAGCGAAGTGTTGGATGAGTTTGTGGCCGTGAACATTTTGGACAAGACCACCGACAATGCGGTGCTCCGTTCTCAACGGGCAAAGAAGCCTAACCTTGCTTTGAAGGCCAAGCTCACCATGGAAGAAGAAGAGGAATAAGAGGAGAGCGACCTCGAAGATACGAAGTATGCATATCATGAACACATGGCACTTGCTTCAAGGCAATTTTGGAGCAAGAAAAACTCGAGGCCCAACTTTAGCAAAAACAACTCGAGTGGCACAAGGGGCAAGCAACGTGTAAGGACTTGCTACAACTGCAGCAACGTGAGTCATTTCGTTGCGGAATGCCCGTATGAGAAGAGGGAAGACAATGGTGGCAAACTCATCCGAAAGGACAAGGTCAAGTCGTTCCCCAACAAGAACAACTTCACCAAGAAGACTCCTCCCAAGGCTTTGGTTGTGCAATAAGAGTACAATGAGGATGATGACGATGATGAAGATGATGAGTCGGTTGCCATGGCCTCCGTTGCCATTGCAACAACGTCACGGGTGTCTCTCTTCGACTCACCCAACGAGAGCATCACCGCCAAGTGCCTCATGGCTAAAGCCACCAACAAGATAACCTCCAACATCAAAACTACCATCATTAATCATCCTTCCCAAACGGATAGCATTAATGAACTTCAGGGAGCTATTGTGGAGGCTAACGAGTTTGAGGCCTTTATGGGCAAACTCAAGGGAAAATCCAAGAAGCACTTTGTTGCTCTCTTGGAACAACTGGGTGAGGCCAATGACATGATCGAGGCTCACGAAGACACCATCTCTAAGATGGAAGGGCATAGTCATGACTATGCCGATGAGATTTTGGATCTTTCCAATGCTCTTGAGGAAGAGCATGGTCTTCGTTTGGCTCTTGAGGAGTCACACAACGTTGATCATGCTAAGTTAAAGAAAGATTATGATCATGCCCTCATTGTTTCTCGTGTGCTAAATTCCGAGAAGGCCAAACTCGGGGTTGATCTTGCTAGACTCAAAGAGGAGTTTGATATACTTGACAAGGCCCACAAGGCCTTGAAGGGTATTCACGCTAGTCTCAAGGAGTCTCATGATCAACTCCAAGTGAAGCTAACTAAGGAGAAAGCAACTTTTCCTCATATGGTTTTAATTGATAATGCAAATGCTACTAACCCGTGTTGTGAGCATATACATCTTGTTGAGGAAAATGCTAAGTTGAAGGAGCAACTTGAGAGAGGTCTTGTGACTTGCATACAAGGCAAGAAGAACCTCAACGATCTCTTGATCAAGCAAAAGGGAGGTTTGGCCAAGGAAGGGGTTGGGTATGTGCCCGAAACGCAAGAACAAGAAGAAGAATGACAAGACCAAACGACCTCCTCCCCTCATGCAAACCTTTGTGAGGGAGGGAGAAAGTGCCCTCGAGGAGAAGAAGAAGAACAATGTCAAGAAGGGCAATGTCACCCCTCCCAACAAAGCCGGCAATTTTAATCCTTCTTATGTGTTATGCCGTGCTAGTGATGGGCATGTTTATGCCAAGTTTGTTGGTTCTCTTCATGAGTATATTGAATGGTCTATTTGGGTTCCTAAGACCCTTGTTACTAACATCAAAGGACCCATTACAAAATGGGTACCTAAAACCAAGCATTGATCTCTTGTAGGTGTTTGCTTCCGGTGGTGGATCATGGTTGCTCGATAGCGGAGCTACAAATCATATGACCGGAAGCAAGGACTTGGTGGTGGACGTGCACAAAGTTCCATCTATGCCCACCAATGTCGAGTGGGGTGACGCGTCATCCTCTAAGGTATTGGGACTTGGCAAGGTGGTCATCTCTCATGATCTCACGATCGAGAAGGTCATGCTTGTTGAGTCCCTTGCATACAATTTACTTTCCGTTCGTCAACTTGCAATCATGGGCTTTGCCACTTTCTTTGATATCGATACCGTGGCCCTCTTGTGGAGCAAGACTCTTAAAGTAGCTTTTGTTGGGCATGTCGAGAATGGTCTATATGTGATTAACTTTTCAGAGCGACCCACTAAGACCGTGACATGCCTAATGGCTAAAGTTGATGTGGGATGGCTTTGGCATCGCCGTTTAGCCCATGTCAATATGAGATCTTTGCAAAGTCTTCTCAAGGGGGACCATGTCCGTGGACTAATGAATGTTAGTTTTGTTAAAGTTCGTGCTTGCAGTGCCTGTATCGAAGGAAAGCTACATGAGAAGGCTCACCCTCCCACGACTATCATTTATTCAAAGAGGCCCTTGGAGCTCCTTCACATGGATCTTTTTGGGCCCCCATACTTCGATAGTCTTGGAGGTAGGAAGTATTGCTTGGTGATTCTGGATGACTACTCAAGGTACACGTGGGTGTATTTCTTCAAGAGGAAGAGCGAGACCCAACAAACCGTCATTGACTTTGCAAATGAAGCACAACGTCAACACAATGCAAAGATCTTGACAATAAGAAGTGACAACGACACCGAGTTCAAGAACTACACCTTGGATGAATTTCTTAGTGATGAGGGAATCAAGCATCAATATTCCGCACCATACACCCCTCAACAAAACGGTGTTGCGGAGAGGAAGAACCGGACGTTGATGGATGCGGCAAGGACCATGATGGCGGAGTTCAAGTCTCCATACAACTTTTGGGCCGAAGCCATCAACACCGCGTGTCATGCATACAATCGGCTCTACCTCCGCAAGGGCTTGAACAAGACCGCATATGAGATACTCACCGGTAACAAGCCCAACCTCAAGTACTTCCGGGTATTTGGGTGTAAGTGTTTCATTCTCAAGAAAGGTGTTCGGTTGTCTAAATTTGAGGCTAGAGCTTATGAGGGAATATTTGTTGGTTATGCTACAAACTCTCATGCTTACCGTGTCCTCAATAAATCCAGGGGACTTATTGAGGAGACGTGTAACGTGGAGTTTGATGAGAATAACGGCTCCCAAGTGGAGCAAAGTGGCACTTGTGATGTAGGTGATGAAATTCCTCCTCAAGCCATAAGAAGAATGGGTGTTGGTTTCATCCTACCCATTGAGGAACCCCTTGTGGCCGAAGGAGAAGGACAATGCTCCACTCAAGTGGAGCCATCACCAACCCAAGGCCTACACGCTTCCGAAGAACAAAGTGAAGGCCCTCAACCTCATGAACAAGACCAAGGGCAAGATCATACTCAAGACGGTGTTGACACACCAAGTGATGCCCAAGGTCAAGTTCTCTCCCCTGAGCAAGTTCAAGATCAAGAACAAGTTCATGACGGCGCTCAAGATGATCAAGTAACTGCTCCTCAAGTCACCACCGAGGAGGAATTAGAGCGTCGTGCCGCCAAGGTTTCTTCCAAGCTCTCCACCAAGGAACATCTCATGACGAATGTGCTTGGAAGCTTAAGAAAGGGGGTGAGCATTCGTAGACAATTAGCAAGTTATTGTGAGCATCACGCGTTTGTCTCTTGTGTGGAACCCCACAAGGTCTATGAGGCGCTAGAAGATCCGGATTGGCTCAATGCCATGCACGAAGAACTCAACAACTTCGAGCGCAACAAAGTGTGGAGATTGGTGCCAAGGCCAACGGGGAACCATAATGTCATTGGAACCAAGTGGATATTCAAGAACAAGCAAGATGCCCATGGGATTATCATTCGCAACAAGGCTCGTTTGGTAGCACAAGGCTACTCCCAAGTCGAGGGTATCGACTACGGTGAAACCTTTGCTCCCGTTGCTCGTCTTGAATCCATTCGCATGTTGATTGCATATGCTTCTCATCATAACTTTAAGTTACAACAAATGGATGTGAAGAGTGCTTTTCTTAATGGTCCCATTAATGAATTGGTTTACGTCAAGCAACCCCCCGGGTTCGAGGATCCCTACTTTCCCGATCATGTGTATCAACTCGATAAGGCACTCTATGGCCTTAAACAAGCCCCATGTGTGTGGTATGACCACCTTACCGAGTTGTTACAAGACCGTGGTTTTGAAGTTGGGCTAATCGACCCCACTCTTTTTACTAAGAAGGTCAAAGGGGAGTTGTTTGTGTGCCAATTATATGTTGATGATATTACCTTTGGTTCTCCTAACAAAGCTTTCAATGAGGAATTTGCCGCTCTCATGACCTCAAAGTTCGAGATGTCCTTCATGGGAGAGTTGAAGTTCTTTCTAGGGTTTGAAGTGAAGCAAAGAAGAGAAGGAACCTTCATCAATCAATCCAAATACACCCAAGACATGCTCAAGAGATTCAAGCTAAGTGACGTCAAGCCGGCCTCCACTCCAATGCCCACCAAGTGCCAACTTGACTTAGATCCCAATGGTAAAGTGGTGGATCAAAAGGTATATCGTTCCATGATTGGTTCCTTGCTTTACCTTTGTGCATCTAGACCGGACATCATGTTGAGTGTGGGAATTTGTGCATGGTTTCAGCCGCACCTAAGGAAAGTCACTATGTGGTGGTCAAACGAATCTTTTGATATTTGGCTCATACCCCAAACTTTGGCTTATGGTACCCAAGAGGATCAAACTTCAAGCTTGTAGGGTACTCGGATTCCGATTGGGCGGGAGACAAAGTGGATAGGAAGTCCACTTCCGGAGGGTGCCAATTCCTTGGTTGCTCTTTGGTAAGTTGGTCTTCCAAAAAGCAAAGTTGTGTGTCTCTCTCGTCCACTAAGGCGGAGTATGTTACTGCCGGTAGTTGTTGTGCACAACTTCTATGGATGAGGCAAACTTTAAAGGATTACGGTGTCACTTGTGACAAAGTGCCTCTTTGGTGTGATAATGAAAGTGCCATCAAGATTTCTCTCAACCCAGTGCAACACTTCAAGACGAAGCATATTGAGATTCGGTATCACTTCATCCGGGATCACATTAGGCGAGGAGAGATCGAGCTCAACTATGTCAACACTCATGACAACCTTGCAGATATCTTCACGAAGCCCTTGGATGAAGCAAGATTTCGCGAGTTAAGGCATGAGCTAAATATCATTGATTCGAGCAATGTGGCTTGAACCCGTGCACACCCTACCACGCTCAATTTGTTGTCTAGTTTAGGTGTAGGCATGACATAGGGGGAGTGTTGTTCTCTCAATGAACTCTCCCTCCCCCCATTATGCATAAATTGATCAAGTCTTTCACTTTAGCCATTGTTGATGGCACTTGTGCTTAAAAGACGAGTTTTGGTCATGGGCCCAAGGTTAAAATCTTCACGGTGCCATACCTTTTGACTCAAACATAGGTGGCCTTGGCCACTGCCCTCTTGTGAAGAGGTGTGTCTTGGTCGTTTGCTGGTGTGTTTGCCGTTTTTGTCATTTTGTCGAGCTAAAGCCGTGTCTGTTTAGTTGCCGTGGCGTGCTGGGTGGTACTACCGCTGGTGGTGCGCGGTACTACCGCTCGTAAGCGGTACTACCGCCCCTCAGCACGGTACTACCGCTGGGGGACGAGAACAGGGGGTTAAGTCGGGGGCAGGGGGAGGTTTCTTCTCCCCCATACCCATTCACTTCGCCCCTCTTTTCTCTTCCTCTCTCCAGCCTCCTCCCGCCGCGGGAGGGCTCCGGCGGATCTCCGTCTCCGGGGCGTCCCTCTCCATTTCCTTTGGTGGAGTCGATCCCCACTTCGTCCTCTTGCCATGGATGCCGGTATTGCCCCCGTTCCTTCTTTCGTTTTGTCTCTTTTCCAGTTCTTGTTTCTTAGGGGCAATAGTGGTTCCATCTCTAGATTTTTGGCTAAATCTAGGCTTGAGTTGGTTGGAGAAGGCAACTAGACTATCTCGATTAGAGTTTGGTAGGATTATTTTTGAATTTGGTAGGCCGGTAGTGGCGGATCTGACTGCGGTAGTAAGAACCCGCTGTTTCACCGCCTCGTGCTATATGAAACTGCTATTTCTCCACCTCAAGCAGTACTACCGCTCCTCTTGGAGCGGTACTACCGCTTGAACTAGAGCGGTACTACCGCTCCCTTTGGGGCGGTACTACCTCTTGGGGCGGTACTACCACGGGCAGGTCACGGTACTACCGCTGAATGCCAATTTCCATCATTTTCCTGCCTTACCTTGATCTTTTGTTGAGTTTGTTGGCTTATGCTTGTTCTTTCTGGTTGTTTTGCATGTTCTTGTGTTTGGCTCCAGGTGATGACCTTTCCGAGCAGCAAGGTCGCCGTATCAACCCAGGGCGTGCCACATCAAAACGCTACCGCACCTCAGAGCCAGCCGGTGGTTCCTCAAGCACCCAACCGCCTCCAACAAGTGCATATGCAACTGTTCCTCCACCTCCTCAGCAATCGAAGCGAGCCACCAACAAGCCAAAAGGGAAGACTGTGACTGAGATGACCAACAAGGAGTTTTGGGAGAAGCGTCGCCGCAACCCCTATGCGGTGGACCAAGAACCCACTTTGGTCAACCGCCCGTTCTGGAACCGTTTTCAGTTTGCCATCTACTTTGATGTGATCAAGGCCAAGAAGAATCTTTTTGTTGATGTTCGCTCCATTGACACTGATGCTATGGAGAAGGACCCGGAGTACTTTGGCGAAGCTCTTCAGATGTGCACTCAGCTGAACATTCTCAGGATCATGCAATTCAACAAGGATTTTGATGCGGATTTGGTGGCTCAATTCTATGCCACCATCCATCTTGGGACGGATGTCGACAGGACTCTGACATGGGTGACCAATGGCAAGCTGCTTTCTGTCAAGTGGAAGGCTTTCATGGAGTTACTTGATGTGGTGGATACCGGGCTTGAGACTCCTGTCGGTTTCCGTCCTCACCGCAATGCTACATCCACCCACAAGCAAGCCCTTTGGCCCTACTACATTGTGAAGGTTCACCCAGTAACTGAGAAGAAGACCTATGAGCTGTCTCCGTATCTGGACATTCTTCATCGCATATTCCGTGAGACTCTCTTCCCTCGGATTGGGAATCTGGATATGGTCCATTCCTACCTCGTGGACATGCTCCTTTTTTGTCAGCATGAGAAGGAAGCAAGCACTGGAGAGAGCCTAGATATCTCTCATGTCATGTGGTCTGAACTTCTATCTGTCGTGTCTGAGCGCAAGTGTCCTACCTATGGTCCATTCATCATGAGGCTCATTGAGAGGGCCTGGGCATAGACTTATCCCAGAGTGTTGCTAGAGACTGGGGACTTGGTGTCTCATGAGATCAAGCACCTGAGGAAGAAGGACAACTGGACAACGCCTCACACAGGAGGTCCATCTGCTACTGCTGCCACAGGGGGTCCGTCTGCTGATGCTGCTGCTGCTGCTGCTGCCATGGGGACCGAGGGTGAGGCTGCTACAGATGATCATGAGGAGAACTTTGGCCCCTCTAGTGCAGAACCGTCGTGGGCACAGAAGCTTAAGCGCAAGATGAAGAAGCTTTTCTGCATGGAGTCTCATGGTCAGTACATGACTCATGTGGCAGAGAAGCATGCCAGGACGCGCCACAAGGAGCTCATGCGTCAGATGGGAGCAACAGTTGCCAGTGGGTCTGAGGGTCAGATCACTGAAGAGGAGGACTGGATTCATCAGAATTGCCACTAGACCGACTCCGATACCGGGCAGTTTTCGACCCATGATGAAGATGCAGAGATGTGATGTTCGAGCTCTTCCACCTCCCATCACCTGGAGTCGTAGTGTCACCCTATGCCCTTTTTGGTGTCTCGCTGCCAAAGGGGGAGAGAGTGTAGGGATTTGCTTCTTGTGTCGTGTTTTGAGTCGTCTTGTGGTTTCTTGTGTGTTCTCTTGGTGTCCTTCTTTGGTTTGGTTTGGTGTGAGACCTAAGCTCTAGACATATGGTGTGAGACATATGCTCCCTATCACTACCTTATTACTTATGCCATGTCTGAGTACTGTAGTTTATTGTGAGATGCATGCTTGTCCTGTTTATTCAATTCTCTCATATGTATTGTTGGACTATAAAATATAGGGGGAGTGTTGATCCGAATGTGTGGGTCATGCCATCTCTTGGTGCACACATTCTGGGGGAGCCCGTCTATATTTTGTAGTTCTTAGCTTTCTTCGTTTTATTTCTTTTCCTTGCACAAATCCCTAGTTGTCATCAATCCACCAAAAAGGGGGAGATTGTTACGGCATATCTCTCTCAAGGTAGTTTTGGTGATTGATGACAACATGTTTGCGGACTAATCTTGTGCTTTGTATAATTCACAGATTCTCCCCTGGCACGAGACGCCTTCTTCCCCTCGGAGTGTATTTCAAGATGGTGTAGCTCTTTCGTTTCTTTCTCGGTGGACTAGTTGCGTAGAGGGCACCATACTATCAAGAGGGGGTCCGCTGGGGTTTTGCATGGGTGGAATCATCACATACACATCAGCTTCTCACCCTCCGAGCATTTCCTTTCCATTGAAGAGATCTCTCCTCTCTTCCTTGTCCTGTCTGGGTCTAAGCGGTAGTACCGCGCACCCAGCGGTAGTACCGCTGAGGAGCCAAGCGGCAGTACCGCTCCGTAGCGGTAGTACCGCCCTTGGCTCCACAGCAGTAGTACCGCTGGGGGCCTGGCACCTCCGCCGTGTCCTCAGCATATTTGAGAGATCCCTTCTCTCTCTCGCGCGCGCCCTAGCAGTAGTACCGCCCTGCCTGCGGTACTACGGCCGAAGGGTCACAAGCGGCAGTACCGCTCCATAACGGTACTACCGCCCTTGACCCCACTGCCATAGTACCGCTGGGTAGTCTGGCTCCTACCGCCTCGATTCGAGAGGTCTTTTTCTCATGTCGGGTTTTGCGGCACTAGTCACGGTTGTAGTGGCGGTAGTACCATTCCAGGAGCGGTAGTACCGCCCTACCACCGCGGTAGTACCGCATTTGGGTCCGTTCCCTACTAAGTCTCCTCAACGCGGCAGTACCGTCGCCTAGCGGTAGTACCGCCCCCTCTCAGTGGTAGTACCGCCCTGTGCGGGGCTGGTTGGTGGGGGCAACGGGATTGTTGCCCCCACTATAAAAGGGAGTCCCCTTCCTCCTTCTCACTTACCTCTTCTCTTCCCAAGCTCCATTTATTGCTCAAGCTCCATTAAATACTCCAAGCTTCATTTTCGCCCGATCTATCTCTCTAGCCAATCAAACTTGTTGATTTGCTCGGGAGTGGTTGAGAAGGCTCCGATCTAAACTTCCACCAAGGGATTTTCGATTCCCCCACTCATCCCTAGCGGATCTTGTTACTCTTGGGTGTTTGAGCACCCTAGACGGTTGAGGTCACCTCGGAGCCATATTCCATTGTGGTGAAGCTTCGTGTCTTGTTGGGAGCCTCCGATTAAGTTGTGGAGATTGCCCCAACCTTGTTTGTAAAGGTTCGGTCGCATCCTTCAAGGGAACCAATAGTGGAATCACGGCATCTCGCATTGTGTGAGGGCGTGAGGAGAATACAGTGGCCCTAGTGGCTTCCTGGGGAGCATTGTGCCTCCACACCGCTCCAACGGAGACGTACTTCCCCTCAAAAGGAAGGAACTTCAGTAACACATCCTCGTCTTCACTGGATCCACTCTTGGTTATCTCTTACCTTTACTTGTGCAAGCTCTTTAGTGTTTCTACCCTTGCTTGCTTGTATGCTTGTTGTTATTGCATCATATAGGTTGCTCACCTACTTGCACATCTAGACAACCTACTTTGATGCAAAGTTTAATTTGGTAAAGAAAAGATAAAAATTGGTAGTTGCCTATTCACCCCCCTCTAGTCAACCATATCGATCCTTTTAGACGCGTTTAGACAGAGCAGTAATTAACGGAAGTCCGGTTACAGCGGACGACCGGCAATAGGGCACCAGAGAGGATTTGATGGACGCCCGGTCCCGACGGACGTCCGGTGGCATTTATTTAACGGATGTCCGGTTACAGCAGACGACCGGCAATAGGGCACCAGAGAGTATTTGACGGACTC
Source organism: Triticum aestivum (assembly GCF_018294505.1). Lineage (NCBI taxonomy): Eukaryota > Viridiplantae > Streptophyta > Magnoliopsida > Poales > Poaceae > Triticum > Triticum aestivum. The sequence continues at coordinate 624,118,384 of NC_057806.1, read as the reverse complement.
CCGGTCCTGACGGACGTCCGGTGGCATTTTTTTAATTTATTTATTTAATATCTTTTCGTGGAAGACTAGGGTGCCATAGTTGGTGCTAATGACAATGATGGAGAGATGATGAGTGAAATATGTAGTAGGATGCAAGGACACCCTAGATGAAACAATGAGTTTCCTAAACCAACAATAATAAACACACATACTGCTCACATGTTGTTCTAATGACAAGGCGGTGGCTGATGCCACCATGTATGAGTATACGTGACATGACACTGCAAAGATTTGAACTTTGGGTCCATAATCACTACCCCATCATTGAAAGCACCATAGTTAGAGTAACATGGTAGCTTTGAGAGTGTTTGTTCTTTTTATGCATTTCATAGGGTGAGAGAACGCATGAGTTGAGTGTCTCCCCCTAAATATATGCCTACATAGAGACAAGACATTATGACAATGCATGCATGAGTACTAGTTTTCACATAATGTTGTCAAGCTCCAAGATACCAAGTTCACGCCTAAGTTGACAAAATCTTGCCTCATCCAATGGCTTGGTGAAAATATCTGCAAGTTGCATATCTGTGCCAACATGAGCAATGTCAATATCACCCTTCTCCACATGATCTCTCAGGAAGTGGTACCTAATGTCAAAGTGCTTGGTGCGGGTATGATCTTTGGGGTTCTCAGCAATATTGATGACAATTTCATTATCACACAGAAGAGGCACATGTCTACAGGTGATACCGCAATCCTTCAAAGTTTGCCTCATCCATAGTAACTGAGTTGCACAACTGGCGGTTGCAATATATTCAGCTTCAGCAGTGGAGAGGGCAACACAATTTTGCTTCTTCGAGGACCAACTTACCAAGGAGCGTCCAAGAAATTGACATCCACCGGAGGTGGATTTACGATCCACTTTGTCTCCAGCCCAATCCGCATCCGTGCACCCAATGAGATCAAACTTAGCATCCTTGGGGTACCATAGACCCAACTTTGGGGTGTGAACAAGGTATCTAAGAATATGCTTAACCGCCTTATGATGGCTTTCCCTAGGGGAAGCTTGAAATCTAGCACACATGCATACACTAAACATGATGTCTGGTCTAGATGCACAAAGATAAAGCAATGAACCAATCATAGAGCGGTATTTAGATGGGTCGAAGGGGATACCGTTTGAGTCTTCAGTGAGTACAGTTTTGGTTGGCATGGGGGTCTTACATGGGCTAGCATCATACATGCCAAATTTTGCTAGGATATCCTAGAGGTATTTGGCTTGAGACAAGAAAATTCCTTCTTGAAATTGTTGAATTTGAAAACCGAGGAAGAACTTCAAATCCGCATTGAGTGACATTTCAAAATTCTTGGTCGTTGATGCCGCAAACTTCTTGCATAAATGAATATTAGGAGAACCAAAAATGATATCATGTACATAGATTTGGCATAAGATCAAATCACCTTTGTCCCTCTTAGTAAAAAGAGTGGGATCGATCACCCCTCTCACAAAACCATCATCGAGTAGAAACTTCTTAAGATGATCATACCAAGCACGAGGTGCTTGTTTGAGGCCATACAAAGCCTTATGAAGTTTATACACATAGTCTTTGTGATCGGGGTCAACGAACCCAGGTGGTTGTGATACATATACTTCTTCTTGTAGAGGACCGTTAAGGAAATCACTCTTCACATCCATTTGATGTAATTTAAAGCCATTCAAAGCAGCATAAGCAAGTAAGATGCGAATGGATTCAAGACGGGCAACGGGGGCAAAGATCTCACCAAAGTCCAAACCTTCAACTTGTGAGTACCCTTGTGCCACTAACCTTGCCTTGTTGAGGATGATTACGCCATTCTCATCTTGCTTGTTCTTGAAAATCCACTTTGTTCCTATGACGTTGTGTTCCGTAGTTGGCCTCTTGACTAATGACCACACTTGATTGCGCTCAAAACTATTCAACTCTTCTTGCATAGCAATAAGCCAATCATTGTCTATCAACGCATCTTGTACCTTGAGAGGCTCAACACTAGACACAAAAGAGAAGTGAGCACAAAAGTTTGTCAATTGTTTATGAGTGACTCTACCTTCCGATATGCCGGTGAGGATTTTATCAACATCAACACGACCGACCACTCGAGGCATGATGGAGGTTAAGGTTTCGCGAGGTTCAACTTCATGTCCATCATCCACTTCCTCAACATATGGATCATTAATGTGTGGTGGAAAATCTTCTTCTTCTTCTTGCATTTGTTGAGGTTCATTGTCAATGATTGCACTTTCTTATTCTTTCCCTTGAGGATGATCTTGTTCTTGATGATTATCATGAAGAGGAACTTGATCATCATCTTGTACTTGGACTAAGGGCATTGATTTAGTAATAGGTGCTTGTGGTGGTATGGGTGTGGAAGTAGTTTGATGGTGTGTGAGGCTTTCATCTTCTTCTTCATCATCATGAGGGTCTTGTTCCATTGGAAGAAGTGCACCAACACCCATCATCAAGATATCTTGAGAAGAATCTTCTTCACCTACATCACTTAGATCAACTTGCTCCCCATGGGAGCCATTAAATTCATCAAACACCATGTCACAAGTTTCTACAACACATCCATTGGATTTGTTGTAGACTCTATAGGTGTGAGAGTTTGATCCATAACCAACAAATATGCCCTAAATGGTTTTAGATTAAAATTTTCCTAACCGCTCTCTTTTGTTGAGGATGAAGCATTTACACCCAAATACACGAAAGTACTTGACATTTGGCTTGTTCCTGGTTAGGAGCTCATATGGAGTCTTTTCCAATATTGTGCGGAGGAAGAGCCGGTTTGAAGCATGACATGCAGTGTTGACGGCCTCGTCCCAAAAACTATGTGGCGACTTGTAGTCATCCAACATGGACCTTGACATCTCCACAAGGGTGCAGTTCTTCCTTTCTGCAACACCATTTTGTTGGGGAGTGTATGGAGCTGAATATTGTCCCTTCATCACTAAGAAATCCTTCCAAGGTGTAATTCTTGAACTCGGAACCATTATCACTTCTTATTGCCATGATGTCTTTGTCAAACTTGCGTTGTGCTTGCTTGGAAAAATCAATGAAGGTGATCTTCATCTCGTCTTTGGACTTGAGGAAAAACACCCATGTGTATCTTGAGTAATCATCCACAATGACAAGTCCATACTTTTTCCCACCAAGACTATCCCATGAAGGAGGCCCAAACAGATCCACATGAAGGAGCTAAAAAGGCCTTGAAGTAGACACAATATTCTTGGGTGGGTGCTTTGATTGATGTTGCTTCCCGGCTATGCATGCACTACACACACGATCTTTCTCAAAAGAGACATTTGTTAGTCCAAGGATGTGATTTCCCTTTAAGAGATCTTGAAGATTTCTCATGCCGACATGGGCTAGCCGGCGATGCCATAGCCACCCCTTGTCGGCCTTGGCCATTAGACAAGTTGCATGGAATGTGCTCTCTTTCGAGAAATTAACCGTGTAAAGGTTGCCATCCAACTCTCCAACAAAGGCCACTTTGAGAGTATCTCTTAAGACTTTCACATCCGTTAGTCCAAATAGTGTATCATAACCAAGAGAGGCCAACTGGCGAACAGAAAGCAAATGGTATTTAAGGGATTGGACAAGCATGACATTTGCAAGAGACATGTCATTTGTGATAGCCACCTTACCCAAACCGAGTACCTATCCTTTTGATCCTCCACCAAACATAATGCTCATAAATGGTTGAATAGCTTCCATGAAATCGTAGAGCAACTTGCTATCTCCAGTCATATGATTGGTACATCCACTATCAATCACCCATTTTACTCCACCGGAGAAGGCAACCTGCACACAATTATTACTTGGTTAGAGGCACCCATTTTGCAATGGGACCTCTCAAGTTAGTCACAAGGGTCTTAGGGACCCAAATAGCATAAAACCGAAATGCATTTCGAGGACCAACAAACTTTGCACAAACTTCTCCATCCTTAGTCTTACGAAGAACATAGGATGGAGGCATGAACTCTTTTGGCTTGATGACAGTGGGCATGCCCCGTGTGGCCTTCCCACAAACAACCTTACCTTTCTCCTTGTGCCCTTCTTGTACAAAAGTTTCTTCTAGAGGGGTGGTGCACTTTTGAGAGGATGTCTTCTTCTTGCTTGCGCTTGGGTCAAACCCGAGTCCTTCTTTGGCAAACACTTCATTGTGTTGGCTCAACACCTCATTAAGGTTCTTTTGCCCTTGAGCACATGTCATGAGCCCTTTCTCGATTTGAGCTTTGAGAAAGCGATTCTCCTCAAGAATAGATGCTAGATCACTACTAGAGTTAGTAGTACAAGCATCAACATTGATAATAGGAGAAGAGTAAGTGTCGGTGTCGGCGGATCTCGGGTAGGGGGTCCCGAACTGTGCGTCTAGGCCAGATGGTAATAGGAGGCAGGGGACACAATGTTTTACCCAGGTTCGGGCCCTCTTGATGGAGGTAAAACCCTACATCCTGCTTGATTAATATTGATGATATGGGTAGTACAAGAGTAGATCTACCACGAGATCGGAGAGGCTAAACCCTAGAAGCTAGCCTATGGTATGATTGTATGTTGTGGTTGTTGTCCTACGGACTAAAACCCTTCAGTATATATACACCGGAGAGGGTTAGGGTTACACAAGGTCGGTTACAAAGGAGGAGATATCCATATCCGTATTGCCTAGCTTGCCTTCCACGCCAAGTAGAGTCCCATCTAGACACGAGACGAAGTCTTCAATCTTGTATCTTCATAGTCTAACAGTCCGGCCAAAGGATATAGTCCGGCTATCCGGAGACCTCCTAATCCAGGACTCCCTTAGTAGCCCCTGAACCAGGCTTCAATAACGATGAGTCTGGCGCACAGTATTGTCTTCGGCATTGCAAGGCGGGTTCCTTCTCCGAATACATCACAGAAGAATTTGAATACGAGGATAGTGTCCGACCCTGCAAAATAAGTTCCACGTTCCACCATAGAGAGAATAACATTTTCGCAAATCTAATTTGCCGGCCTGTTTTGGCAGCATGACGTTATGTCATGGCCCGGTGATTATTCGAACCGTTTCCTTTAACCAGCCCCGCACATAACGCGAGGCAGCTTTTTGACACGTCTTGTCAAAGCAGAGATCGTGTCCCCTTATTACGGGATTCTCATCAATACGGGCGTGGGTAACCCAACCGCGCCATCAATTACGGCGCTTGAGGGATAAGCGAGTTTTACCAGGCAAGTGGGGACGCGTAGTTTCGTCCGCCCATATAAAGGGATAAGGATTCCTCTTTCTATCCACGCCTTCTTCCTCCTTCGCTCATCCGTTTTCGCACACTCGAGCTCTAGCGCCCAAGTCCGCACTTCCCACCTCAACCTTCTCCAATCATGTCTGGAGCGGGAGGCAGGTGGATGGTCTCCTCCATCACGGATGGAGACATCAAGAAAGTGAGGAAAGCCGGATACCTGCCCGATGACATCGCGCACCGGCTCCCAGATGAGGGGAAGCTCATCCCCACCCATAGGCCCCATGAGAGGGTTGTGTTCCTCACCCATTTCCTCCACGGACTGGGATTCCCTCTCCATCCATTCGTCCGGGGGCTCATGTTCTATTACGGCCTGGATTTCCACGATCTGGCCCCGAACTTCATCCTCAACATCTCGGCGTTTATCGTCGTGTGCGAGGCCTTCCTCCGCATCAAGCCCCACTTCGGCTTATGGTTGAAGAACTTCAATGTCAAGCCGAAGGTTGTGGGCAGGTGCCAGGCGGAGTGCGGAGGCGCCATGGTGGGCAAGATGCCCAGCGTAACATGGCTCGAGGGCTCCTTTGTGGAAACCATAAAGGGGTGGCAATCGGGGTGGATCTACATCACCGAGCCGCGCGACCCTGCATGGGCAGCAGCCCCCGAGTTCCGATCTGGCATCCCCACGCGACTCACTTCCTGGAAAGAGAAGGGCCTGTCCTGGGGTAGTTCGGAAGAGCTGACCGAACTCCAAACATGTATTCAAAACATGGTGAACAAGAAGCTCAAACTTGTCAACGTGGTCCAGGTCATGCTCCACCGCCGGATCCTCCCGTGCCAACAACGGGAGTTCAACTTGTGGAGTTCGACCCGGCGCAACACCGAACTCTGAACAGGCTCTTCGACACGACTCACAAAGATGCCTGGAGGGTGCTGTTCAAAAACGCCGAGGTCCCCCCTCCTATTACTGAGGATCACGGATTCAGCGCGAAGCGCCAAGCCAGTGCGGTAAGCTGCTTTACCTTTCACAGGATGCTTATTTTTTATAGATTGATTCCATGCGGGATCTAAACTCCCGTACCTTTGACAGGACTGGCAGAAGACGGCCGGACAGATCGACTGTCCGACTCCTTTGCCCGAAGGCCCCGCAGACGCTCTTCTGGCGAAGATGTTGACTCCGCCCATTATACGGTGCCGGAGAAGACCAAGAAGGCCAAGGGAACCCGAAAGAGTTCCCGACGCCAGGCATCGTCAGACTCACCGTCCGATGACTCTGCGGCGTACTCTTCCCCCGAAGACGAGGAAGAAGAAGAAGATGCTCCCCCACCGGCTGGGGGAGATAAGAAAAGGAAGGCCGCCCCAACTGGGGGGGGGGGCGAAGGGTCCAAGAAGGGAAGGACTCTCCTTCCAGATAGTTCCACCGCCGCCGACGAAGGCGAAGACGAGTGGTTGCCTAGGGCCAAGCCCGTGGGGAGATCGTAAGTATTCAGATACCAGAGTAACTCATAGAATTCCTTTGTCGCACTGCTTTCCCTAACGCCGAACATAATCATGTAGGCCGCCACGAGCCAGTATCGATGTATCATCGGACGGCTCCCTGGGCTCGTCGGACATGGATAGCGATCCAGTCCCGATCGCCACCTCCCCTCATCCTGCTGACGACACCGAGGTGCTATCTCAAGAGGCACCGGGTCAAGGGAGACAGTCCTGGAGGCGCCTCGAGGCGACCTTCCGGACTCCGGGAGCCGAGGGGACGGGGCCCCTGAGAGCTCCGAGTTCGGTCCTCAGCCAAACACCGCGCTGGAACCTCCAGCGGTTCCAGGCTCGGGCAGGCGGCCTCCCTTTAAGAGGGGCAAGACGCCTGTGCCGGTGACCTCTGTCCATCCAAAGGCGCTGGACAATCTACTGGAAGCGCTTCGCAACGCTTCCATCAACGAGGAGCACCGCACTATCATGAGCACGGTGATCCAGAAGGTTCAGTCTGCCAAGAGCGGATTGACTGAAGCCTGTGCCAGCCTTCTAACAGGCTTTGAGGTAAGTGTTTTAAAATGTAGTAGAAATATTATCGCATAGACAGTAGCCCCTGATGCTTTGTTCGGTGTTCACAAAGAAAAGCCAAACAAAGGATCAAATAATATCGCAGGAGTCTAATATAAGTATGTCAATATGCATATGCAGGCTTCGCTACTGGCATCCGCCGCACTGACTACGGAGGTCGCTGTACTAAAGCAGGACCTCGAGGGGTCCAGGAAAGAGCTCGGCCTTGCCAAGAGGTAGCTCGAGGAGAACAAGGGTAAGTAATACCCTGTCTATAGATATGTATATATAAAAGAAGACGCGATTGCAAAATGACAGGATCATCGTATATTTGCCAGGGGCCACGACCGAGGTGGCGACCCTGAAGCAAGCGCTGACCAAGGCCGAAGATAAAGCGGCCAAGGAGTGCACCGAGCGAGAGAAGCATGAGGCTCAGGTGGGCGAGGTGTAGCAAGAGCTCCAGGCTCTCGTGGCGAAGCACGAGGCATTGGAGCTTGACTCAAAGACGCGGGAGTCTGAGCTTGCCGCGGCCCTCGAGAGCGCAAAAAGTGCCAAGGCCGAAGCCCAAAAGGCTCTCCAAGAGATCGACGCGATGAAGAAGATAGCGGCGGGTAAGGCTTTCTATATGCAAAGCAAGCATGTAAAAGTAAATTACCGATTACTTACCCAAATCCGGAGCTCTCCAGGAGCATTCGCAGATTTTCCCCGCAGCGTGTCCGATGCCGCACAATTTTACCAGGCCAAGGATGGAAGCTCAACGGAGAAGTTGTTCTGGTCTCAGTATGCTGAGGCCGAACACCCGGTGCCAATGAGCGACCAGCTGAAGCAGATGGTCGAGCTACATAAGGCGGCCGATCGGGCCATGAAGAGCTTTATAGTCCGGCTGTGGCCTGGCGACGCCCTTCTGAACAACTTCTTCGGCCTGGTGAGGCGGCTTGTGGATGCCTGCCCGCGGCTGGAGGTCATCAAGCGATCTGTCTGCATTGAAGGTGCACGCCGGGCTTTCGCCCGTGTGAAATTGTAGTGGGTCAAGCTAGACGCCATGAAACTGATCAAGGAGGGGCCGCTGGAGGGCAAGGAGCACCGCCACCCCGAGATGTACTACGAGGGTGTTCTGTCGGGTGCCCGTCTCATCACGGACGAGTGTTCAAAAGATGTAATTTTTGAATGAGACTTGCTCGTTTTATCCTGTATTTATGAAAACTTGTTTCATATGCGCTATGCAATGCTTGTTTGAATTTAAAATATTACCTTCTGTTTGGCTGTGTATCCAATCTGAGAGATGGCTAGTCCTCGGCTTCTGCCCCCATGCCACGAGTGCTGGGGTGTTCGGGATAAACCTGAGCACTCTTGTTCCCATGTTTGGGTCCGTCGAGGGAGGTGCTCAGCATAGCGAACAAGGCAACCGGACTAATAATGCTTTATCACTCTCACTTAGCCGTAGAATCCTATAATTTTAAATTTTGGTGAAGCCCCTGGTATTCGGAAGGACGAATTCAGGGCGCGATACACGCCTTTAAGCCGGACAGGGCCGGCCCCTCGCTCTAAGCGGCATAAGTCTTTAGGGACTTGAAAACCTCGCCAAACAGCGACCAGTCTCTCGCCTTATCATGACAGTCAGTTTTAGCTTTCTTTACTGAGGTGCTGAACCCAGCAGAACCGGGGCACAATCGCAGTAGTTCTCCTAGTGCTACCTTAGCCGATAAAGCGGAACATAAGGTACCAAAACATAGGAGCCGGGCAAACCAAACATTTGACCAAATACATGATTCGGAGCTGATGCATATAATGCTATAAGTTCGGGGTGCCACACTTGTGAAAGTGTTCGGACTTTTCACACAGCATTGTGGGGTACGTAAGCCCCTGGTGTATTGGTCGTACCAAAGTGTATGGTTGCAAGGCGTCATTAATGAACACACACACACACACACACACACACACATATATATATATAACAAGAATGTAATAATAGTCGTAATGTTATGCATTGTTTATTCAAAAAATTGCGTTAAAGCAGAGTGATACAGATAGTGCGATAAGCAAAGAGTAGGACTATGTCCCTTCCAAGGGCAAGTTGAGGAATGATATTAAATCAAATATTTTGCTCGTTACTGTAATCCACCTGGGAATTCCGTGGTATGACGTAGCTGTCTGCCTCCTTGATTGTTGTATCATGTGTTCGGCGATAGTGCTGCCGGACAGTGTTTCCAGAGATTAAGGTCCTGAAAAAAAAGAGATGAAAATAACCAAACGGGAAGCCCCTAGTGCGGTTTAAGCCGCGTCTTGGGGCGTGCCGTAGTTGTGCCCCCCTCCCCACATGTGCCTATGGTATTTTTAATGCGTAATTATGTACGCGTGGCACGAGTTTCGCCGTTGGGCTGGGATTGGGGTGGCCGCCGTATTGCTACGAGAGCTCAGATCGCGCCAGGTGGTCTATTTGCCGATTGCACCGAGCACGCTTGAAGGTGTCTGGGATTTGAAGCACCGAATCGGTTGATTGCCTTGAGAGGCTGCTTTGCGCTTCTGCTGCGAGGGCCGCGGTGTGCTCCTCTGTTCAGAGGGAGTGCTCTGTGTTTCCATTTACTGTAATAACTCCGCGAGGTCCTGGCATCTTGAGCTTGAGGTATGCATAATGCGGTACCGCATTGAATCTAGCAAATGCGGTTCGCCCGAGCAGTGCGTGATAACCACTGCGGAATGGGACTATATCGAAGATTAACTCTTCGCTTCGGAAGTTATCCGGGGATCCGAAGACCACTTCCAGTGTAATCGAGCCTGTGCAATGGGCTTCCACACCTGGAATGACGCCTTTAAAGGTCGTTTTTGTGGGTTTGATCCTTGAGGGGTCTATACCCATTTTGCGCATTGTGTCCTGATAAAGCAGGTTCAGGCTGCTGCCGCCATCCATAAGGACTCGAGTGAGGTGGAATCCGTCAATGATTGGGTCTAGGACCAGTGCGGCAAATCCGCCATGACGGATACTAGTGGGGTGGTCCCTGCGATCAAAGGTGATCGGACAGGAGGACCAAGGGTTGAACTTTGGGGCGACTGGCTCCAACGCATATACGTCCCTGAGCGCACGCTTCCGCTCCCTCTTGGGGATGTGGGTCGCGTATATCATGTTCACCGTCCGCACTTGCGAGGGAAACCTCTTCTACCCTCCGGTGTGCGGCTGCCGGGGCTCCTCCTCGTCATTGCTATGCGGCCCCTTGTCCTTGTTTTCGGCAATTAACTTGCCGACCTGCTTGAACACCCAACAATCCCTGTTGGTGTGATTGGCTGGCTTGTCTGGGGTTTCGTGTATTTGACACGAGAGATCGAGTATACGGTCCAAGCTAGACGGACCCGACGTACTTTGTTTGAATGGCTTTTTCCGCTGACCGGGTTTAGAGCCTTTGAATCCGGCATTGACTGCCGTATCCTCGGTATTTTCGCTGTTAATACGTCGCTTATGTTTGTTGTGACATGACCTGCTATTGCCGTCCTTGGTATCCGGGGTACCATGGTTCTTTGATATGTTATTACTGCGAGCTAGCCAGCTGTCTTCTCCTGCACAAAAGCGGGTCATGAGCGTCGTGAGGGCTGCCATAGATTTCGGCTTTTCCTGACCAAGGTGCCGGGCTAGCCACTCGTCTCGGATGTTATGTTTGAAAGCCGCTAAGCCCTATGCATCCGGACAGTCGACGATCTAATTTTTCTTTGTAAGGAACCGAGTCCAGAATTGCCTGGCCGACTCTTCTAGCTGTTGAATTATGTGGCTCAAGTCATTGACATCTGGTGGTCGCACGTAAGTGCCCTGAAAGTTGTCGAGGAATGCGGCTTCCAGATCTTCCCAACAGCTAATGGAGTCCGCTGGCAAGCTGTTAAGCCAATGTCGTGCTGGTCCTTTGAGCTTTAGTGGGAGGTATTTGATGGCGTGTAAGTCATCACCGCGGGCCATGTGGATGTGGAGGAGGAAATCCTCGATCCATACTGCGGGATCTGTTGTGCCGTCGTATGATTCAATATTTACAGGTTTGAAACCTTCTGGGAATTGATGTTCCATTACTTCGTCTGTGAAGCATAAGGGGTGTGTGGCGCCTCTGTATTGGGCTATATCGCGAAGCAGCTCTAATGGGTCTCGCCTGCTGTGTTCAGCTCGGTCGGATTTGCTTTTACTGTATCCGGCGTGACGTTTATCGTCTCGCAGAGTGGTGCGCCCTCGTGATCCGTAGATCGATCTTGCATGCTTTGCTTTGTCCTTCAATATGTCTCGCAGGTCTGGCGTATCTCCCCATGCCTTTTTATTTGAGTGGCGTCGGGGTGGAGGTTGAGCTTTTGGCTGGAATGCCTCTCTATCGCGGCCACGAGGTGGCCGATCAGCCATATCATACGCTTCTTCCTCCAGTCGGGGTAGTAACCTGCACTTTGGGTAATTCTTGGAGGGGCGCTCGAGTTTATATTCCTCGGCCGCGAGGACTTCAGTCCATCTGTCAGCTAGCAGATCTTGATCAGCTTGAAGCTGCTGCTACTTTTTCTTCAGGCTATTTGCCGTGGCCATAAGCCGACGCTTGAAGCGCTCTTGTTCGATGGGATCCTCTAGTGCGGTGAATTCATCATCGCCGAGGCTTGCCTCGTCTTTGGAGGGGGCATGTAATTGTCATCCTCCTCCTCTCCGTCTGCCGCTCTCTTAGGAGAGCTGGCTCCTTCATCCTCCTGCTCTAAATCTTGCTGGAGGGGATTGTTGTTGTCTTCGGCACTATCCGGAGTGTTATTATCTCCTGTGCCGGTATCACCACTTTTGCTTTGGCGGGACTTAGAGCGGCGCCACTGACGTTGGCGCTTGGGTTGCTTCTTGGAGGGGTCATCCTCCGCTATCTCGTCGCCATTGCCTTCGTTGGGTGTATCCACCATGTATATGTCATATGACGAGGTGGCTTTCTAGTGCCCAATAGGCGCTGGTTCATGTTCGTCTCCTACATCGTCGTCCATACCGTCGATGTCTTCGGAGTCAAAGTCGAGCATGTCGGTTAAATCATCGACAGTGGCTATGAAGTGGGTGGTGGGTGGGCGTCGAATTTCTTCGTCATCCGCATCCCAATACTATTGGCCATAATCCGGCCAGGGCTCTCCTGACAAAGAGAGAGACCTTAGTGAATTCAGAATGTCGCCGAAGGACAAGTGCTGAAAGATATCCGCGGCGGTGAATTCCATGATCGGCGCCCAATTGGATTCGATTGGCAGGGCCGCGGGCGGTTCGGAGTCCGAAAAAGAGTCCGGCACCTTGGAGTCACGGGCTGCGCAGAGGATTAGGCTGGTGTTTGGCTCGATCGCCGTTGAGGCTGCAGCCCCTGAGGCGGTGTCTAGCCACCCGTCCTCGATTGGCGCAGTTGGTTCCGAGCTAAGGGTCAGAGCTGACGCGGGCGCGGCCTCTGGGGTACTGTTTGGCGGCAGATCTAGGTCATACCCATCGTGACAGTGCGGCGCGCCCGGTTGTGGCTTGAATCCGTCGAAGATCAAGTCTCCGCAGATGTCGGCCGTGTAGTTCAAACTTCCAAATCTGACCTGATGGCCAGGGGCGTAGCTTTCAATCTGCTCCAGATGGCCAAGCGAATTAGCCCACAGTGCAAAGCCGCCGAATACAAAGATCTGTCCGGGGAGAAAAGTCTCACCCTGGACCGCATCGCTATCGACGATAGTAGGAGCCATCAAGCCTAACGGCGATGACATAGAGGAACTCTCAATGAAAGCACCAATGTCGGTGTCAAAACTGGCGGATCTCGGGTAGGGGGTCCCGAACTGTGCGTCTAGGCCGGATGGTAACAGGAGGCAGGGGACACAATGTTTTACCCAGGTTCGGGCCCTCTTGATGGAGGTAAAACCCTACGTCTTGCTTGATTAATATTGATGATATGGGTAGTACAAGAGTAGATCTACCACGAGATCGGAGAGGCTAAACCCTAGAAGCTAGCCTATGGTATGATTGTATGTTGTGGTTGTTGTCCTACGGACTAAAACCCTTCGGTTTATATAGACACAGGAGAGGGTTAGGGTTACACAAGGTCGGTTACAAAGGAGGAGATATCCATATCCGTATTGCCTAGCTTGCCTTCCACGCCAAGTAGAGTCCCATCCGGACACGAGACGAAGTCTTCAATCTTGTATCTTCATAGTCTAACAATCCGGCCAAAGGATATAGTTCGGCTGTCCGGAGACCCCTAATCCAGGACTCCCTCAGTAAGCCTTGGCTAGAGTTTCAAGATAAGTAAGCTTGAGTGTCTCAAAACTCTTTGTAAGAAGGGTGAGCTCTTCTTCCTTGGTCTTGAGGGACACGGATAGGAGCTCACAATCCTTAGAGAGAGAAGCATTAGACTTTACAAGCTTAGTTTTATCATTCATCAACTCTTCGCAAGAGTCGATGGCCTTTTTCAAGGAGGCAAGATCTCTAGTATGAACATCAATGTTTGCACCAATTTTTAAGCATAGTTCATCATTGTGTGCTTCCTCATATTGGACTTTCCGCTCAAGGATTTCATATTTTTCCTTTTCCTCGGTGATGAGGGTTTCGAGTTCCTTAATGGAAATGGTGTGCTTACTCACCATCTCCATAAGCATACGAAACATAGTGAGCTTCTTTCCTTTAAGAGAGAACATGAACTTATTTAGTTTAGCAAGCATAGGATCATTTATATCATCATCCTCATACCTATCCTCCGCATCAAGATACTCATCACTAGGAGTAGGAGGAGTGAAAAGAGGAGGGTTTGATTGTGGGGTTACCTTGACCTTGTCAGGAGAGTGTTGGTCCTCTCTATCTTCTACCACGGCCTTCGCCATGAGACACTTGTGAGCGTTGCCCTTGGAATCCTTCATGTAGTTGTAGGTGACAACTTCACCACTCTTGTTGACTAGCCTCAATGTGTTTTGAGAATCTTGAGCAACTCCGGCAACACCACTAACATCATCCGGATCGGATTCTTCTTGAGCAACCATTGCTTTCCCATCTCTCTTCTTGAGCTTGGAGTTCAAAGGATTTGGCAACTTCTTCTTGGGAAAGGTCTTGGGAAACCTTGGTTTATCTTCTCTCTTCTCATAAGGGCACTCGTTGGAGAAGTGGTTGGTTTCTTCACAGTTGTAGCATTTTCTTACTTTCTTCTTTTGAAACCTTCCCTTGAATTTTCCCGCGCTAAACTTCTTGACAAAGAGAGCCATGTCTTCATATGAAGGGCCCTCATCGGATTCAACCTCATCACCATCTTCTTCATCATCGTCATCTTCTTCTTCTTCACTTTGCTCATCTTCACATACATGCTTGGCCTTCAATGCAAGATTGATCTTCGACGATGGGGTACTGTCGGTGTAAAAACCAGCGGATCTCGGGTAGGGGGTCCCGAACTGTGCGTCTAGGCTGGATGGTAACAGGAGGCAGGGGACACAATGTTTTACCCAGGTTCGGGCCCTCTTGATGGAGGTAAAACCCTACGTCCTGCTTGATTAATATTGATGATATGGGTAGTACAAGAGTAGATCTACCACGAGATCGGAGAGGCTAAACCCTAGAAGCTAGCCTATGGTATGATTGTATGTTGTGGTTGATGTCCTACGGACTAAAACCCTTCGGTTTATATAGACACCGGAGAGGGTTAGGGTTACACCAGGTCGGTTACAAAGGAGGAGATATCCATATCCGTATTGCCTAGCTTGCCTTCCACGCCAAGTAGAGTCCCATCCGGACACGAGACGAAGTCTTCAATCTTGTATCTTCATAGTCTAACAGTCCGGCCAATGGAGATAGTCCGGCTGTCCGGAGACCCCCTAATCCAGGACTCCCTTAGTAGCCCCTGAACCTGGCTTCAATGACGATGAGTCTGGCGCGCAGTATTGTCTTCGGCATTGCAAGGCGGGTTCCTTCTCCGAATAAATCATAGAAGAATTTGAATACGAGGATAGTGTCCGACCCTGCAAAATAAGTTCCACATTCCACCGTAGAGAGAATAATATTTTCGCAGATCTAATTTGCTGGCTTGTGTTGGCAGCATGACGTTATGTCATGGCCCGGTGATTATTCGAACCGTTTTTCTTCAACCAGCTCTACACATAACGCGAGGCGGTTTCTTGACACGTCTTGTCAAAGCAGAGACCGTGTTCCCCCAATTACGGGATTCTCATTAATGCGGTCGTGGGTAACCCAACCGTGTCTAGGACTCATAGATTATAGGTAAGTCCTAAACGGCTATGGAGAGGACGCTTGATATTTACCCTCTTTATAAAGGGACAAGGTTTTTGCTTTTTTCCCTCTCGTGCTCAATCGAACCCTTCCCCCGCCTCGAGTTCTAACACCCAAAGCCCAGGTTAGGTGCTCCGGATCTTCAATCATGTTCGGATCCAGCCTTCAAGGCCGATGGATGCCCTCCTCCGTTACGGAAGAGGACATCAAGAAGTTGAGGGAGGCCAGATACCTGACCGCCGAGGTTTCGCATCGGCTGCCTGCTCGAGGGCAGGTCGTCCCTACCCCCGAACCCAACGAGAACGTTGTGTTCGCCTCCCACTTCCTCCGAGGCCTAGGCCTCACTCTGGATCCCTTCGTCAGGGGTTTGATGTTCTATTACAGGCTAGACTTCCACGATCTAGCACCGGACTCCTTTCTCCACATTTCGACATTTATTGTCGTGTGTGAGGCCTTCCCCCGCATTACCCCTCACTTCGGCCTATGGCTCAAGACCTTTGAAGTGAACTCGAAGATGATCGAGGGGCAACATGCAGCGTGCGGAGGTGCATCAATAGGTAAGATGGCAGGAGCTCCATGGCCGAAAGGTTCCTTTCCAAAGGTGTCCGAATTATGGCAACGGGCGTGGTTTTACGTCACGGCTCCCAGAAGTGCCAAGTGGGCGGCTGCCCCCGCTTTCTGCTCGGGCACCCCACCACAACTGATGTCATGGATTAGCAGAGGTCTGAGCTGGGGTCCAGCCAAGGACGTGCCTATACTGCAAAGACGCATTCGAGATCTCTTCGAGGGAGATTTTAATTTGGTCGTGGTAATACAAGTTATGCTGGTTCGTCAAGTCCAGCCTTGCAAACGCCGGCCCCTTCGCTTGTGGGAGTTCAACCCAGAAGGACCGCGTGCCATTCAAAGTTTCCTCGGCCTGACACACGAGGAGATGTACAAGTCATTCTTCGGACCTCAAATAGAGTGTCCGGATACTACCAAGGACGTGGGCCTGAGCAGTAACCGCGCCGCCGAACAAGTAAGAAATCCTCTAGCCGAACACACTGTCTTTTATTCATCATGAAGTCATTTCTGAGAGTTCGCTCTTTGACCAAGACTGGCTAACAAAGGCAAAGATGATTCGGTGTTTGGCCCCCCTCCCTGAGGGTTTGGAAAATCCGGTATTGGAAAAGATGCTCGAGCTCGCACCTTGCCGAGAGCCCTCGAAGGAAGATACCGGGGGGGATAATACGGGCGGACGCGGGCCCCCGTCGCTGCCAGTTCCAACCGAGGGAATGAGCGCCTCCATGAAGGAGGATAACCGGGGGAGGAAAAGGACTGCTTCCGAGGATCCGGAAGCCGAGGCCTCCAAACGGGAGAAGAAGTCTCCCACAGAGGGTCCTGCCTCGGGGCTGCTTTTGCCGCACAAAGTCCGCGGGGGGATCAGCCCTCCAACGAGTCGTAAGTGATCCAAAAAATACTTTAATAGTGAAGGTATACTATCTTTCTTCTGAGAAAATAACCGCCGCATATATCTTGCAGTTCGGGTCTTAGCCCTTCTCAGCTGAGCTCGTCTTCGGGGGATCTTCTTCCGGAGATGATGGAGAGCGAAACGCCTCCCCTGGACTCCTCCACTCAAGAAGCGGGCGACCCCAAAGTGTCATCACGGAGGGACTCTCCGAATCCGGTGAGGCCAGAAGATAATCCCATATACCCCCGAAGTCCCTAGCGTCCGGCTCTTGAGGAGAGCGAACAAAAGAGTCCGGCACCGTCTGGTATGCGGTCGGACGTTCTGAGGGAGCTGTTGGGCCGAGCGGCCATCTCAGAAGAACACCGTACGCTGATGGGTACGGTGATGGAAAGGATTTCGTCCGCCGAAAGCAGATTACATGAAGCCTTTATGAGTCTACTGACAGGCTTTGAGGTACGTGAGATAATATGTGATAGTACCGCACATGTTAGGTGTGCCATGTGTAGATAGTAGCCCCTGAGACTCTGGTTGTCGAGGATAACGGCGGCGAACAGAGGATCATAGTCCCAGGCAATAACCAGACTCCCTTTATGTGTAGGCGGTGGAAGCTCCGATGGCTAGCCGACTAGTGAGTTTGCCAAATTAAAACGGCAACTGGATGCGGCAGACACCGACATCGAGATTGTTAACAAGAGGCTTGACGAGGCACAGAGTAAGTGTTATTTTCTGGTGAATGCCACGTAGTAAGAGCAGCATGATGCCAATATCTTTAATATGTTGTGACTGCAGATGGAGCTGCCATCGTGGAAACCTTGCGGGCAGAACTTGCCCAAGCCAAAGAACAAGCGAGGATTAGTAATGCGGCTGCTTTGAAGGTGGCCGAAGAGTTGAAAGCCGAGAAGGCCGCACATTGCGAGAGCAAAGAGAAGATGGCCAAGATGGCCGTAGAATTAAAAGGCACTGCTGACCTTTGCCGGCTCCTTGAAAAAGAGAACCGAGCAAAGGCAACGGACCTTGAGAAGGCCATGACGGCGGACAAAGACACCCGCTCTGCTATGAGAGCGAAGAAGGAGGAGCTGCGGGAAGCCGGGGATATTGCGGCTGGGAAGCCCTTCATGTTATGGAGGAAGTTCGGAGATCCACGGTATGCCCCTCTGGATCGTCTGTGGAGTTCGGCGGATGCGTATATGGACTTGGCGGCGAGCGCTGCCGATGCGGCCAAGTACTTCCAAGGTCAAACAGACCATGAAGTGGACAAGCTGTTCTGGTCGCAATTCAACGTTCCAGAGCGTCCGCTTTCATTGACTGACCAGCTAGCCGAATGGGCCGAACTGAATAGGTTGTCCGGACTCGCCATGAGGTCTGTTGTGGATCAGCTATGGCCGGAAAAGCCAAAGCCGAACAGCTATTTCAACTTAGTGCAGCAGGTCCTTGGTGCGGTGCCGCACATTAATGCGATGAAGAGGTCGGCGTGCATAGAAGGCTCGCGGATGGCCCTTGCCCGTGTTAAAGCATACTGGGCGGAGATGGACGGTACCGTTGTTGCGGCACAGGGTTCGGCCATAGGCCGAGTGGCTGCCGAGCACTATTTCGAGGAGGTTCTCGAGGGTGCTCGTTTGATAGAGGCCCAGTGCTCGAAGAATATTATGTTTGAGTGACACGTATTCCCATTGTAAACACAATGTTTTTATGAAATTTTATAAGGCTGTGTTTATACTTTTGCCCGAAAGTAATATGATGCCTCCTGTGCGGCCGTTTATGTATACATGTGTATAACCTGAAATATTGCAGTCGTCGGCTTCATCCCCCACGCATATAATGCAGAGGTGCTCGCAAAAAATGTGTGTTCACACTTAACCCAACGTCTTGGTCCTATTAAGGAGGTGATAGCGCAACGAACGAGGCAACCGGACTATAATGCTTTAACACTTTCACTTAGCCATAGGAGTTTGACAGTGGGGCTACTAGATAGCCCCTGGTGGCTCCGCACTCTCCCGATCTCGGGGTGCGTACATGCCTGGCCGGAAAACGGTCCTTCGTTAAGGTGGAGGAATTCTAACATTCCGATAGGTCATCGAGTGGTTGACCAGTCTCATGTTGTATCATGACAGTCAGTTTTCAGCTTTCTCTACTGAGGTGCTCGTCCGGATGAACCAGGGCACAATGGCAGTAGTTCTCTTGGTGCTGCCTTAGCCGATAAAGCGGAACGTAAGGCACCAAAACACAGGAGCCGGGCAAACCCAACATTTGACCAAAGACAATGATTCAGAGCTGATGCATATAAGGCCAAACTCGCGACGCCGAACACTCCCTAAGGTATTCGGTCTTTATGGTATAAACTGGGCCTAAATAGTGCCCTTTGTAAGATGCCCCTTGTGTCCAGGTACGTGCATTATTCTGATGTGGCCACATGCCAATACTTCAGCATCCTTCTCAATTGTGCTGAGAATTCGGTGGATGTGTATCAACAAGAGACAGTAAAAAAGGTTTATGCAGGGTCTTAATCTAAAAAGAATCCTTGGAACAGGCCCCTGCTGCACGTCTGCGCCTGTGTCTCCGTTGTGCCATATCCTGGACAGGTGTAGCACGATGGTCATCTGTAAAAGAGAGGAATTTAGGTGAAAAAGTTGTCGTGTAGAGAGATAGTTTTTAGAGAAACCATGTATAACTAGAAATGAGTATAAATTGCCACTTGTCTGCGCGCGTTGAGCCCCTTGTATTTGCAATAGGGGTGTGGCCATTAATCCGGTACAAATTACATATAGCAGCGTCGGACTCGTCTAACCGCATCCGTGGTCTTGACGACCTATCAAATCCTTTAGTTGGTGAGGCCGTTTTTAGTGTGCGGCTGCTAAGGCAGTCGCATTCTCTTCGGCACGCAAAGATTGCTTAATACTTCCGTTCACTGTAATGATGCCACGTGGGCCGGGCATCTTGAGCGTGAGGGAAGCGTAGTGCGGTATTGCATTAAAGCGAGCGAAAGCTTCGCGTCCAAGTAGTGCTTTATAGCCACTTTGGAACGGAGCAATGTGGAAGGTTAAATGTTTGCTACGGAAGTTATCGGGGAAGCCGAATATAACCTTTAGTAGCAGGGAGCCCGTGCAATGAGCCCCTGGGCCTGGCGTTACTCCTTTAAAGGTAGTATTACTATGGCAAATTTTCGTTGGGTCTATCCTCATTTCGCGGATTGTATCCTGGTATATCAGGTTTAGAGTGCTGCCACCATCCATCAGGACTCGTGTGAAGTGGTATCCGTCAATTATTGGGTCTAATACCAGGGCAGCCCATCCTGCACGCTGGATACTTGCTGAGTAATCACGATGGTCGAAAGTGATCGGTTGAGACGACCAATGGCAGGACTCCGCGGTGATAGGCCCTTGGGCATATTTTTCTGGGGGTGCGCTTTGTTTCTCCCCTTGATCACGTGTAACACGTTTACTGTTTTGACTTCTGGTGGAAATTTCTTTTGTTCCCCAGTGTCTTGCTTGAGAGGCTCATCCTCGTCTTCGCTTGGTGTATCCTCCCCCCTGTGTACGGTGTTGAGCTTGCCGGACTGCTTGAAGACCCAACATTCTCTGTGGGTATGATTAGCGGGTTTACCAGGGGTCCTATGGATCTGACATATTTGGTCCAGAATTTTGTTTAGGCTGGACAGTTCGTCTCTGGCGCCTTTAGAGGGTGGCTTTTGCTGACCTGGCCGAGAGCTTTTGAATCCGGCGTTTACTGTCGTGCTCTTCGTGTTGTTTTCTTTATTCCGGCGTTTGTTATTGCTGTTGCGCCGTGATTTCCCATTTCCATCTCTAACTTCGGATGTACTAGGGTCGCTGGTGCTGCATCTGGCTAGCCAGCTATCCTCGCCCGCGCAAAAGCGGGTCATGAGGCTTGTTAATGCTACCATTGTTCTCGGCTTTTCTTGGCCGAGGTGTCTGGCAAGCCATTCATCACGGACGCTATGCTTAAAAGATGCCAAGGCTTCGGCGTCCGGACAGTCGACAATTTGGTTCTTTTTAGTAAGAAACTTGTTCCAAAGCTTTCGGGCTGACTCTCCGGGCTGTTGAGTTATATGACTCAAATCATCCGCGTCCGGAGGTCGGACATAAGTCCCTTGAAAATTTGCCCGAAAGGCGTCTTCGAGCTCTTCCCAGCTTCCGATGGAGCTTTCGGGGAGGCGCTTAAGCCAGTGCCGAGCTGGCCCTTTGAGTTTGAGGGGTAAATACTTAATGGCGTGGAGATCATCTCCCCGAGCCATATGGATATGGAGGATATAGTCCTCAATCCAGACCCTAGGGTCTGTTGTTCCGTCGTATGCCTCTATGTTTACGGGTTTGAATCCCTCTGGAAATTCATGGTCCAGCACCTCATCGGTGAAACATAGGGGGTGTGCGGCACTCCTATATCTGGGTGTGCCACGTTGTTCAGATGTTTGTTGTGTTGCATCGTATGCTGGTGCACGCTTGCGTGGTCCATAGATGGATCTGGTTTCGCCGTACTTTTGATGCGAGCCCTCGCATAGACCGCGTATTGGCTTATGTGCGGCGTTGCTTGCTGCTTTATGTTGGCCGTGAGGTCGTCTATCCGGCCAGATGGCTGTTTTAATTTTTGGTTGTGGGGGGTCTAAGGCCTCCTCATCGAATTCAGGTAGCAACTTCCGCTTTGGGTAGCTCTTGGCGGGGCGATTGTCGCCTTACTTCG
This sequence comes from Triticum aestivum, assembly GCF_018294505.1. Taxonomy (NCBI): domain Eukaryota; kingdom Viridiplantae; phylum Streptophyta; class Magnoliopsida; order Poales; family Poaceae; genus Triticum; species Triticum aestivum. The sequence continues at coordinate 624,096,775 of NC_057806.1, read as the reverse complement.
CTGCTGTGTTGAGTACTTTACTCCATCTGATTTGGAGTGTGAACTGCGTAGCCTTGAGCCTTTGCTTCTGCTTTTTCAGACTCCTCACGGTGGCAACAAGCCTTTGACAGGCATTCTGCTGCTCCGGGTGCCTGTCCGGCGTTATGTCGTCCGGACTATTATCTTTGACAGAGTTGGTTTGTTCGGTTTGATTCTCCGTATTGCCGTGGTCCGGCAGTGGTTCGCCCTGCTCCAACGCTAGGTCTGTATGATCGTTATTTCTGCCGAGGCGGGATTTGGGGCGGCGCTTACGCCGCCGCTTTGACTGCTTCTCGAGGGAACAAGCCTTCGTTGCGTCCTTACGTTCCTCCTCGTCGTCTTATTTTGGTGTGTCCACCATGTATACGTCATATGATGAGGAGGACGTCCAGAGCCCTATGGGCGGTGGTTCCTTTTTGCCTCCCGCATCGTCGTCCATACCATTGATGTCTTCGGAGTCGAAGTCGAGCATGTCGGTTGAGTCATCGACAGTGGCTATAAAGTGGGTGGTGGGTGGGCGTCGAATTTCTTCATCGTCCGCATCCCAATCCTGCCGGACATAGTTCGGCCAGGATTCTCCTGACAAGGAGAGAGACCTTATTGAGTTCAGTATGTTTCCCAAGGGCGAGTGCTGAAAAATATCCGTAGAGGTAAACTCCATGATCGGCGCCCAATCGGATTCGATAGGAACGGGCGCAGGCGGTTCGGAGTCCGTGGCCGGAGAAAGATCCGGCAGTTTAACAACACGGCTCTCGTGCAAGGCAAGGTCGATGTTCGGCTCGATCGCCGCTGAGGGTAAGGCCTCCGTGGCGGGGTCCATCCACCCGTCTGTGGAAGGCACGACTGGCTCCGAATTGAGGGTCGGAGCGGCTATCGGTGCGATCTCCTTAACACTGTCCGATGGGAGAGCTAAGTCATGCTCATCGTGACCGCGTGGCGCACAAGGCAGAGGCTTGAATCCGTCGAAGATCAAATCTCCACGGATATCGGCCGTGTAGTTTAAGCTTCCAAATCTGACCTGATGGCCAGGGGTGTAGCTTTCGATCTGCTCCAGATGGCCAAGCGAATTAACCTACAACGCAAAGCCGCCGAATACGAAGATCTGTTCGGGGAGAAAAATCTCACCCTGGACCACATCACTATCGATGATAGTAGGAGCCATCAAGCCTAACGGCGACGACACAGAGGAACTCTCAATGAAAGCACCAATGTCGGTGTCAAAACCGGCGGATCTCAGGTAGGGGGTCCCGAACTGTGCGTCTAGGCCGAATGGTAACAGGAGGCAGGGGACACAATGTTTTACCCAGGTTCGGGCCCTCTTGATGGAGGTAAAATCCTACGTCCTGCTTGATTAATATTGATGATATGGGTAGTACAAGAGTAGATCTACCACAAGATCGGAGAGGCTAAACCCTAGAAGCTAGCCTATGGTATGATTGTATGTTGTGGTTGTTGTCCTACGGACTAAAACCCTTCGGTTTATATAGACACCGGAGAGGGTTAGGGTTACACAAGGTCGGTTACAAAGGAGGAGATATCCATATCCGTATTGCCTAGCTTGCCTTCCACTCCAAGTAGAGTCCCATCCGGACACGAGACGAAGTCTTCAATCTTGTATCTTCATAGTCTAACAGTCCGGCCAATGGAGATAGTCCGGCTGTCCGGAGACCCCCTAATCCAGGACTCCCTCAGGTACCATGCATGTCAAGATGTTTTGTAGCATTTGCCTTTGACTCTTCAAATAGTTGGAAAGTGGATATGATGTCATCTGTAGTCATTTCCTTGAAGGCATGGTGTTGTCTTATGTCCCTTACCATCTGATGGTGATATGGAGCAAGAGCATGGAGCAACTTGTCCACAAGGAATCGCTTAGTCATGTTAAATCCATCTTGTGTCTTGTCACACTCACATGACTCAATATCAGCGGTGAGAGTCATGAGACGCTCAAGGAGTTGATTTGGAGTTTCACCTTTCTTCATACAAAAGTTTTGCAATTTCCACTTGGCAATTTCATATTGAGCACTCCGGAGGGTGGAGGTACCGGTCCTGGATCTTATAATACTTTCCCATAATTCCTTGGCACTTGTGATGTGTATGAAAGGTCTCCTTTGCTTTTCAACCATACCTCTCCTTATACACATGATTGTCGTGTCATTGAGATTCTTGTCATAAATTTCTCTTGGTGTAGGATTCTTTGGATCAACCACATGGTAACCATACTCTAAGATCTCTAGCATCTCATCGTTTCCAAATTGAAGATGATCCTGCATAGCAACTCTCCACAAAGCAAAATCGGAAGTGGAGTCAAGTAAAGGAGGTTTGCCTTGAGAGTTATATTTTGGTTTCTCAACTTGGGGTCTTGCATAAAGCCAAGGAACACTAGAGTGTTCATTGCTAGGAGGTTGTTGACCAAGTGACGGAGTAGGCACAGTTGGTCTCGAAGCCGCACCACCCGAAAGTGGTGCAAGCATCGTGGACAATGTGGCTATCCTCATTTGGACCAAGGTCTCTACAGAAGCATCATGCTCCTCCTTTTGCTTAGCAAGGGCCCATTCTAGATCCTCAGAAGTAAAGGTCTTGACTTCAGAAGAAGCCTCGCCTTTATCCTTCGGATCTACAACAAGGGGAGTCCCATCGGGGTTCATCACGCTCTAGGGCGGTTAAGCCACAAGAATAGAGGACGAGGCTCTGATACCAATTGAAAGGATCGAGATGGACCTAGAGGGGGGGTGAATAGGTACAAATACAAATTTTAATTGTTACTTGGCAATTTTTGGCAATAGTGCGGAATATGAAAGTGAGCCTAACAATTGCAAGTGTGATGCTAAGAGCTAAACAAGATAATCAAGTAATACAAGTAGATGAGTAGGCTAACACAATATGATTTAGGTAAGTGCAGATGAGACAAGTAACCACAAGCAGAGAGTTAAGGTTAGGGATAATCGCAACTCCGAGAGACGAGGATGTAAGCCGATGTTCACTTCCTTGGAGGGGAGCTACGTCACCATTTAGAGAGGTGGGTGTTACCACGAAGGCACACCAACGCCACGAAGGTTCACCCTATTCTCTCTTTGAGACAACACCACGAAGGCGTTTCTCAACCACTAGTGGTAGACCTTGGGGTGGTCTCCAAACCCTCACAAACTTTTCTGGGGGTAATCACAAGGGTTGATTCCTCTCCGAAAGACTCCTACCGCCTAGGAGTCTCCAACCTCCAAGAGTAACAAGAGCGATGGGAAAAGCTCAAGACTTGCTCAAGTCACAAATTCCTTTGGTGCAAAGAAGGGGACGGAGTGGTTCTATCACTTGGTCGGACAACTTCTCTCAAATGCTCTCAAATCCCTTGGGGATCTAAGATTTGGTGTGGAGGAGTGAGAGAGAGAGTGTAATGTGTTCTAGGGTTTGTTCGAAGTGAGTGGTCCACTATATCCCGAGGGGGAAGAAAGGCTATATATAGTGGTAGTGAAAAGCTAGCCGTTTGGCCACTTAAGGCATAGGAGCTGTCGGACGTCCGGTGGGTACCGGACGACCGGTGACACAGATCGGACCGGACGTCCGGCCGGGCAGCCGGTCGTCCGCTCGCTGGAGTATAAATCTGACCGTGAAAACAACACAGGTAGCGGACATCCGGAAGGCGCCGGTCGTCCGGTGCCCGGACGTCCGATGTTGTCGAAAATCTGTTAATTGTAGTTCTGTTGGAGTGCACCGGATATCCGGAGATGAGCGGACGTCCGGTGAGACCGGTCTTCCGCTAATATCAGTACTATGAAGACTCACCGGACGACTGGAGAGAGTCGGATGTCTAGTTGGTTGAGAGAGGCCGGACGTCCGTAGACTTCAGATGTCTGGTGAAAGTTGGACCTTTTAGCTTAGAAACATACTACCATTTTTGCACAAGTTAGAGGAAGAATTTAGAGATGGTGTGAGAGGGAATTTTGTTGTTTTGAGCAAGTTCTTTCGCGAAATCGATCGATCCCCTCTTAATAGTTCGGGATCCCTACACTCAAGAGCAAACCGAAAACAAGGAGTCGAAGCTTTTTATCTTTGTCTTGTGTCTCTGCTCTTGAGTGATATATGTTTTATGTCCGTAGTCGTGATCCACACACACACATATAGCCCTTGAGATATAATCCTAAGAAATACTCGATAAACATGATTAGTCCCAATATGCATGTTGTCATCAACATCAAAATATGATTAAGGGCATGATTGCACTTTCACTTAGGCTTGCCAACTTGTGGCTCTCATTTTAAAGAACTAACCTTAGGAAAGTTTGGCAACATTGTATGTGGCATTGCTAGGCCTAAAACCAAATGGCCCCTTCGTTTCTTGCAAACTTGATACCTTGACATGCATGCTGGATAGCGGTTTTGGGGTGGATTGTTAGTAGTAAATACAGATAGATCAATGGTCTACTTATCACGGACGTAATGCTTATATGAGATTATGCCATGAATGATCATAGTCATAATTGCAATCTTTTTAATTGCCCAACTATAGTTTGTTTACCATGCCATTCACCTGTTTGAGAGAGAGAGATGCCACAAGTGAACCTATGCCCCTGGTCTATTCCCCATTAATAAATTCTTCTACAAAAATTGTTATCTTTTATTCGTTGTTTTACTTCACTACCATCTATCTATCATTTGCTTTTAACCTTGTAACTAGCATGGAAGGGAATTGACAACCCTCTTGCCGCGTTGGGTGCAAGTATTTTATTTTGTTTGTGTGCATGTGTTGTTTATCTTGGTAGCCTAGAAGCTCCTTCTAATTCGATAAACCATGATTCTTAACTGAGAGAAAACTTTGTTGTTATCTACTCCACGCTTCCTCTTTGGGGAAACACAATGACTCTTGCGGGAGTAGCAGCCATCCCTTAACATAAAAAATACAATGAAAAAGGTTCTGCAATAGCAACGCCTCGGGAAGGGAATTCCACCCTAAAGGTCAAGGCCGAGCAATGCTTTCAACAAGGCAACGACACAAAAAATATTGCCATTGTTAGATATTACCACTGAGAGTGTCAAACCTTGGGTTTTCATCCTGGAGCTTGAGGCCAATACTTGAGAAGCACCACCAAATCAAAGTCATCATGTGTTTTCGCAACCACTTTCCGCGATCCCAATAGCTACATGTGTAGCATGGTCTTGACATGAGATGTTAGACAATTGAAGACTGTGCTAGAACAAGCAGGCAGGCGAGTCACGACAAGAATCAGTTGCCACACAAAAGACTCCAAACATCAAAGCTCGTCGTGGCACATCATGGTGGTGATTGAGGGAGGAAGCTCACTGGCACCATACAAATCCCAATCCTACACGCTCTAGCTGTGCTTCGCTGCCCACATGTTCTACCGCCCTCGTCTGTGGAGGTGATTGCTGATATGCCTCAAACATGTCCACAATTTTTTATTATTTCATGCTATTATATCATCATTTTTAATACACTTTGTAGCAATTTATATTACTTTTCAGGACTAACATATTAATTCAGTGCCTACTTGTTGTTTTCTGCATGTTTGTGAGTTTTCAGAAAATTGATATCTACAGAGGTAAAAAACCTGAAGATTCAATATGATTTTTTCACGACACGAGGAGTCAAGAAAGTGTCGGGACCTGCTACGGGGCAACCATGGGCCCCACATGGTCAGGTGGCACAACTAGGGGGGCCACTCTCATGACATGGCCGCGTGGGCCCTGGCACCCTGCCAGAGGAGGAATCCACCATCGGAAGCTTCTTCATCAACCTTGCTGCCTCCATGACCATGTGTGAGTAGTTCCCTTAGGACCTTAGGGTCCATAGTCGTAGCTAGAAGGCATCCTCGCTCTCTCTCTCTCTCTCTCTCTCTCTCTCTCTCTTGATCGGGATCAATATGATGTAATTAGTGGTGTGCTTATTGGGATATAAAGAATTGTCACCTTATGATCAGATTGTTTATTGAAATATATTGAATCTTTTGAATTTCTTTCTTGTATAATTAAGTAGCTATGTATGCACTCCAATCTATTTGTCATGTTTCGCCAAGATTGATGGGTAGGTCATCAGAGGGAGTGGTGCATAATAGAGGGTTCAATCTTGCGGTGATTCATCCGAGTGACAGAAACGGAACAATGACATATTTTATTGTTTCCACTAAGGATAAAATGATGGTTTTTATCACACTTGGGTGATAGTTTTTTCGTCTACGTTATGTCATCATGCTTATTGCAATGCTCTATTTCTCACAAACTTAATACTTTGAGATGCATGCCGGTTAGCGGTTTTGGGATGGAATATTAGTTGTAGATGCGGTTGGATAACGGTCTACATATCACATATGTAATGCCTATATGAGATTATACCATGAACGATCACAATCATAAATATAAATATTGCAATTTGATCACTGCCCAACTATAATGTGTTCATCCGACCACACTTTTCTGCTTGGATGGATTCCACTAGTGAACCTATGGCCACAGGGGTCTATTTTCCTTTACTGAAAACATCATCAAAAATACTTTACCTTGTTGTACAGTTATATTTATTTTATATATCTATCAATTCCTCTCATACCATGTGATTTAATCTTGTAAACTAGCAGGAGAAGAAACTTCGCAGCCTTCTTGAAGTGTTGGGGGCAAGTTTGTATTGTGTTTTGTGTGCAGGTGCTCGTTAACTCCTTCTGGTTCGAGGTGGCTTGGCGTTCCGACGGCTTGTTCCTTCATCAACAGAAGTATGTGCATGAGCTACTCGAGCGCACCAGCATGCTTAATTGCAAGCCCGTTGCCACTCCTGTAGACACGAAGTCCAAGCTATCCGCGCTTGACGGCTCCCCGGCACCGGACGGCCCGTTCTATCGCTCCATTGTGGGTGCACTCCAGTACTTGACCCTCACTAGACCGGATTTGCAGTATGCAATGTAGCAGGTGTGCCTTCATATGCACACTCCTCACGACAGTCACTGGAACCTGGTGAAGCGGATTCTTCGGTACATCCGCGGCACTATGGCTCTTGGTGTCACCCTGGCAGTAGCATCCTCCACCGACATGGTCACCTACTCTGGTGCAGACTGGGCAGGCTGTCCGGACACTCGTCGCTACACATCTGGTTACTGCGTCTACCTCGGTCCCTCCCTCGTCTCGTGGTCCGATGATATCACGCTCCATCGCTGATGTCGAGTATTGGGTTGTGGCCAACGCTGTTGCCGAGTGCTCGTGGCTCCCGCAACTTCTTCAGGAGCTACATAATGATGTATCTCGAGCTACCTTGGTGTATTGTGACAACGTCTCCGCCGTTTATCCCTCCGCCAAGCTCGTTCATCATCGCCCCATGAAGCACATCAAGCTCGATATTACTTCGTGCATGAGCAGGTGGCTCTCGGGCATGTTCGTGTCTTGCATGTACCCACCACGCAGCAGTTTGCCGATGTCATGATGAAGGGGTTACCGACTACCACGTTCGAGGAGTTCCGGTCTAGTCTATGTGTCACTGGTGACGTATTAACTTGGGGGGGGGGGGGGGGTGAGCACTGTTGTTATTGCGTGTATAATTGTATATCTGGTGGCTAGGATCTCTTGTATTTATTTATTACTAGCTTAGATATCTTCCGATCCTTCCCTTGTATAGCGGATACGGTTGAGATCTCGCAGCCCATGTACTCTATACTATGGCATATGAGCAATACAATTGTTGCAATGAAAGGACCCGTGACATCTATATGAAGGGCTAAGGTACGAAACGAGTCTGGTTGACAAAAATGTGGAAAAGTCCTTCTCTTCTGTGGTCTTCTAAAGTAAAGTGTTGTATTCTGGAGTATATCTAGCTTTGTACCAACGACATGCAATACTACCCTAAACCCTAAACTTTACCGCGCCAACCTGGTGAGAAAGCAGCGGGCCGTCATAGACTCATAGGTGTATGTCACATCCTCTTCCTCGGTGTTGGGGTATGGTCGAGCGCGCAAACCCTAATAAAAAGAAAAGAACTTGCATCTTCCGTGCTAGCTTTCTCTCTCTACAACTTGCAGCCGTCGTCCAATTACAAGCGTGCATGGTGGGTATGGTTCACGCGCGCGGACGAAACGGAAGGAAACCGCAAGCCAACAGCGTAAAGCTAGAAAAAGCAGCTGAGGCAATAAGCTGCGTGCATGAATGAGGCCTGGATTCATGATAGATGTGTGACCACTGGATACTGGGTGTGTGTGTGTGGCTATCCCGGGTTAATTACAAGGGAGTGCCTAGAACTCATCTAGATGAGACATAATTTGGTCTCATTCATCTGAAAAATAAGAACAGATACAACCTACGTCAGCACACACGCATCTTATAGCATCACATCCAACGGCTATAAAATGTGAATGAGACCAAATTATATCTCATCTAGATGAGTTCTAGCAAAACTGTAATTACAAAGCTTTTGGCCCTTTTTGTATCTTGAAGCCATGCATTACAACACTCTACGCTTGATTAAACAACTTACTTACATTATCGTCGCAGCCAAGATGCAAGTGAGGCGGCTGCAAGTTGGCTGGCAACCCTTTCTTTTCTTCACGGTTACTCTTTGTATATATAGTAGTAACGACTAGTAAACCATATCTATCTCGACATCGACGGCCGCCGCCAAAATTTCCCTTTAAATACCGCAGCCACTGCGACCCATCTCCTCACTCCCACTGCAGACCACAACAGAGAGAGCACTTGAGGCGGCTGCAAATTTTCTGCACACTGATCCCCTTGACAAGTCAACCGTCTCTCACTCCCACTCGCGTAAGATGGGAAGCGCTCAGGTATGTGCCGTACTTTAGTAGTGGTAGCACCAGTGCATCACACGGTCTAGCTCATTCGTTTGCATGCATGCATGCATGGTGCACATTCAGGACGTGAACCTGATCCACAGCAGCACAATGGAGGACGGCTGCGCACCGTTCGGCTCACGCACGACGGTGCTGTCCGTGCACAACGAGGAGGAGACGGCCATGCTCCCCATCACTGTGGCCGTGGGTGGCAACAAGCCCAGCGGCCGGTACATCCTGGTGGCGGGGCGCGCCGACGAGAAGGACGGCCTGCGCCAAGCGATCACGACGGGCGGCCTGAAGCCTCGGGTCACGTACCGCGTGGCCGGGTGGATCAGCCTGGGCGCAGGCGCAGAGCGGGCGACGGTGCGCGTCAACCTTGGTGTGGACGAGGACGACAACGGCAACGAGACCCTGGTGGAGTGCGGCGCGGTGTGCGCTGAGGCGCGCGGGTGGACGGAGATCATGGGCGCGTTCCGCCTCAGGACGGAGCCGCGCAGCGCCGCGGTTTACGTCCACGGAGCCCTCGCCGGCGTCGACGTCAAGGTCATGGATCTTCGTGTCTTCCAAACGGACCGCAAGGCGCGGTTCAGGCAACTCAGGGACAAGACTGACAAGGTAAGCATGCGTCCACGTAACCATGTTTTCATGTGCCACCTCCATGCATGGCTCTGCATGCATACTTGACGCGGCACGTAATGATGCATACTTGATGCAGGCGCGCAAGAGGGACGTGGTCCTCAAGCTGGGCGCGGCGACGGGAGCGGCGTCCGTGCGCGTTGTGCAGATGGATAGCGCCTTCCCATTCGGGACATGCATCAACACGACGGTGATCCAGAACCCAGCCTTCGTCGACTTCTTCACCAACCACATGGACTGGGCCGTCTTCGAGAACGAGCTCAAGTGGTACCACACGGAGGCGCAGCAAGGGCAGCTCAACTACCGCGACGCGGACGCGCTCCTCGACTTCTGTGACCGCCTCGGCAAGCGCGCCCGCGGCCACTGCGTCTTCTGGTCCGCCGACGGCGCTGTGCAGAAGTGGGTCAAGAACCTCGACCGCGACCAGCTCACGTCCGCCGTCCAAAGCCGCATCCAGAGCCTGGTGTCCCGCTATGCCGGCAGGTTCCCGCACTACGACGTCGACAACGAGATGCTGCACGGCCGCTTCTTCCGGGACCGCCTCGGCGACGAGGACGTCCCGGCGTTCATGTTCAAGGAGGTCGCGCGCCTGGACCCGGACGCCGCGCTCTTCGTCAACGACTACAACGTGGAGTGCGCCAACGATCCTAACGCGACCCCCGACAAGTACGCCGAGCAGGTCGCATGGCTGCAGAGCTGCGGCGCGGTGGTGCGCGGCATCGGGCTGCAGGGACACGTCAGCAACCCGGTCGGGGAGGTCGTCTGCGGCGCCCTCGACAGGCTCGCCGCCACGGGCATTCCCGTCTGGTTCACCGAGCTGGACGTGTGCGAGCCCGACGTTGGCCTCCGCGCCCAGGATCTGGAGGTGGTGCTCCGGGAGGCGTACGCGCACCCGGCGGTGGAGGGCGTCGTGTTCTGGGGCATCATGCAGGGCAAAATGTGGCGCAAGGACGCCTGGCTTGTCGACGCCGACGGCACCGTGAACGAGGCAGGCCAGACGCTCCTGAATCTCCAGACGGAATGGAAGACGGACGCGCGTGGGAACGTCGACGGCGATGGGAACTTCAAATTCAGGGGCTTCCATGGCAGATACGTCGTGGAGGTCACGACGGCGACGGGGAAGCAGATGCTGAAGACCTTCACCGTGGAGAAAGGGGACAACACTCCTCTCCTCGTGGACTTGGTCGATGCCTGACGGTGAATCTATCTAATTACATGCATGGACGACACGTGAACGAATAAGCTGTATAATTTTCACATTTCCAAGGTAATGGGTATTGTATTTTGTAAGAGAAATGTAAGGTATTGTGCTGCCTAAATCTGATGTCGATGGAGATGATTGAAGCAAATGACATATGTTGTTCAAAAGATTTGTTCTAATTTATTTTTGTCAATTGATTAAAGTAATAATATTACAAAGAAAAAATTGCAGCTGAGATATAACACAAAACCACATTTCAAAAGTAATTAAGAATTTCAACTGATACCCACAACTGTAGGACTAAGTAGTAACGACAAAACACATAAGGCTGGTTCCATTGCATGGGTGCTTAGATGAGATGCTAAGCATATTAAATAGCTTAACAATCAAACTCTCCAATGCATAGGTTCTTTAATCTAATTAATCACTTAATGAAAAAAATGATGTGTGGGCCCCATGTTTAAGTGACTAGGGGAACGGCTTGGTTTGAGTACTTCGAAGGGGCTTGCCGACGAGGACGAGGACGAGGCTGACCTCCGACGGATGCATCTGGGGCTCATCGTCGAGGATCGCATGCGTCTCAAGCTGTACAAGAAGGGGCTTCACGACGAGGACGAGGACGAGGACGGACCGTCCAAGAGTGGAGCCTGCAATGATTGAGCTTTCATCGGAATAGTTCAAATTTGTAGTGTGCAATGTTTGAATTTAATTATGCTATCTATGTGTGATCAATCTAATTACATACATGGTGACTGAAAGGACGGCACGTCCAGGAATAAGGTTGTATAATTTTCACATTTCGATATAAGGTAACAGTATTGTACTTTGTAAGATGATTAAAGCAAACAACCTATTGATCATTATAAGTATACAAAAGTTTTGTCAATTGAGTAATGTAATGAAACTAGGAAGAGAAAATTGCCTATGTTGTTCAAAAGATTTGTTCTGAATTATTTTTTGTCAACTGAGTAACGTACAAATATTAAGAAGAGAAAATCGCAACTGGGATAACAAAAAACAACAACTATAAAATAAGGGATTTAATACCTGTTGGAAATATGCCCTAGAGGCAATAATAAATTGATTATTATAATATTTTCTTGTTCATGATAAATGTTTATTATTCATGCTATAATTGTATTGTCGGAAACTTAAATACATGTGTGAATATATAAACAACACCGTGTCCCTAGTAAGCCTCTACTAGAGTAGCTCATTGATCAAAGATGATTAAGATTTCCTAATCATATACATGAGTTGTCATTTGATAACGGGATCACATTATTAGGAGAGTGATGTGATGGACAGACCCAACCGTAAGCTTAGCATCAGATCGTATCACTTAGTTATTTGCTACAACTTTCTTCATGTCAAGTATCTGTTCTTTAGACCATGAGATTATATCACTCCGGGATACTGGAGGAATACCTTGTGTGCTATCAAATGTAATTTCTCAGTTGGGTGTTCGTAGGAAGATTTTTGATTTTCATGCTTCATTGCCCATAAGTGGCATCATGAGCTAGGTCTATGCGTAGATGTATATGCACGAGTAGAACACAAATACGTTATGGGAGTTGATGTTTAGATTGCTTACCTCCCTTGTCTTATTCGGATTCGACAGTATTGTGGGATGAAGCGGTTAGGACCAGAACTGGGACTAAAGGCCCTCCATGTGGCCGCTGCCTGGAGGTTCACCTTTAGTCCCGGTTGGTAACACCTACCGGTACTAAAAGATTTTTTTGATTTTTTTTAAAAAATAATAATAATAAAATTTTAAAAAAAATTGAAATTTTTTCCCGATTTTCAAATTTCTGAATTATTTTAACCTCTAATCTCTAATCACCCCTCATCACTGCTCAATTTAATCTCTAATCACCCCTCATCATTTCAAATCATCTAACTTTCCGGACGGTCACCCATCCTCCCACTCCCCCAGCCTGAGCACGCTTAACTTCCGGGTTCTATTATCCCTCGTTTCCAAGTCTACAGTTGTTATTTTGCTGACAATAGTAAGATGTCAATCCTATTAACCCTCATGAGTTTAGCTTGAGCATGAAGTCACACATTTCACTGTTTGAGTTTAAAACTATTGTTCTAAAAATAATAATTATTTAGTAACACTAATATTTCTTGAATATGTACGTTTGACCATTGTTTGACCACAGTTTGACCAAATTTGACCCAAATTCAAAAAAACTGAAATTATTATTTAGTAACACTAATATTCTTGAATAATTATTTAGTAACACTAATACTTTTTGAATAAGTAGTTTGACCAGATTTAACGATTTTTTTTAAAAAAACTAAAATTTGAGCATAACTTGTTTCCTTTTGGAATTTGAGAATTCTACAAATTTGCAAACAGGCCGTAGGCTGTCAAAATCGGATGCGGATTTTCGTGCTGAACATTTTGATATATTATATGTTTTTTTTCTGACATCGTATGCAAAAGTTATAGCCATTTTACATTTTCCCTACACTTTTTGCAAAACATGTCCAAATTTAAGTTTTTAAATTTTCCTAACTAGTAGATGTAGTAACATAACTACATCTCGAAGGATTTTAACTTTTGAAGTTTTTATCATTTTCTTTTGCTTTTCACAAAACTGAAAAGGCGATACACGGGGGAGGGGGTAGGATTTGAAAATTGCACCATTACTACCGGTTCGTGGCACGAACCGGTACTAAAGGTCTAACCTTTAGTATCGGTTGGTGGCACGAACCGGTACTAAAGGTTAGACCTTTAGTACCGGTTCATGCCACGAGCCGGTACTAATGGGCATCGCACCCTTTAGTCCCGGTTCGTGGCACCAACCGGGACTAAATGTCCCATTTGAACCGGGAGTAATGCATGCAGCGGCGGAGACAGGCCCCAGGCAGCCTGGGCCGCTGCCTGGGGCGTGAAGACCAATTCCTTCGTTCAGTTTTGAAACAGTGCAGCTACAGTTCTCCACTGTAGCTACAGTGGACGAAGGTGGCCTGGGGCGGCCTGGGCCTTGCCGTATTCCTGGCGCCGCCACTGAATGCATGTACGGTGCCCTAGCCGCTCGAACCGGGACTAATGCTCACATTAGTCCCGGTTCGTAATGCAACCGGTACTAATGCTCTTTTCTGGCCGAACCAAAGCCCCCTTTTCTACTAGTGTAACAAGCAACTTGTATTGGATAAAACTGGCTGGCGGGTGTCTGTCTCTCCCACCTTAGTTGAATCTGATTTGACAATGACAGTCCTTGTAGAAGGTTAAAAGGCAACGTGTATATCACCGTTGTGGTTTTGCGTAGATAAGAATTGTTCTTATAGTTTGCCCTCGAAGCCACGTAAAATTTGCAAGAACAAAGTAGAGGACGTCTAACTTGTTTTTGCAAGACATGTTGTGATGTGGTATGGTCAAAACCTGATATGATATATGTTGATGTATGAGATAATCATGTTTTATAATAGGTTCACAACTTGCATGTCGATGACTACGGCAACCGATAGGAGCCATAGGGTCGTCTTTAATTTACTGTATGACATGTGTGTCAATCATTAAACGCCATGTAATTGTTTTACTTTATCGCTATGAGTTAGCAATAGTCGTAGAAGCAATAATTGGCGGAGACAACCACATGACGGCATGATGATGGAGATCATGTTGTCATGCCGGTGATGATGGAGATCATGCCGGTGCTTTGAAGACGGAGATCAAAAGCACAAGGGGTGTGTTTGGTTGCCTGCATTTGGCCCAACCAGGCCCGCACGGAAAGTTTTCGACCTGTTTGGTAGTCCGCATACACTGTTCGGCCTGCATCGCACGAAGTTCAAAGCAGTTCCTAGCCAGGCCCAAGAGCTACGCCCGAATCTTCATGAACATGCGGAACAGGCGGCTAATGCAAATCTGGCCCATGTGGGGGAGAATAAGATTTCATGATCAAGAGTGAACTTGGGAAGAGAATGAGAGCCGAGCTCTAGCTAAAAATGAGCTCCACTTGCTTTGTATCTATGGATGGTGCGAACCGGTTGCCAGATTTGTGTTTAGGTGGCTCATCTGGTCTGATACAATTTGTGTTTTGTATTACTAAATAGTCCTAGAGGTTTTCAAGGATAGACGTATCTGTATCATACAATAGCAATGCCAAGATGGTTACATCGTCATTTTACAATCAACACAACGACCACATAGGTCAACACTCCTCACGCCGACTACTTGCTGCGCGGCAACCTACCACCTTAAAAGGTACAAACCCATCACTCTATAATAGATTCGCCGTCCTCCAGCTCTGTTCTTCCTCAGCTACCTACTCAAGTCACGTGTTAGACGAAGGTGATGCCCAATTGAAGAGAACATCTTGTTTGGTCCTCTTTGTCGCCAAAGCCACAAATGTCACGGTCGTACAAGTATCTCTCGAGAGCCCTGGGCCTGGGTCAATCGAAGTCCACCCATCCATAATCTCAGAGTTTGGATTAAACATCCATTGTGGTTTTCCCCACCCCTCGAGCATGTCAAACCACACCTATCTTGCTAGCACACAAGCCAAGAGAACATGTTGGGGCATTCCTGGCTCCCGGTCGCAAAGTGGATGCATAAGGCCATGCCTTTGAAGTCTATCTGCAGTCCAACACTAGTTTCTGGCTACCAGCCAGACGAAGATATTGCATGATGTTGGGGCACGTAACCTACAAATTTGAGCCGCTCTAGCGTTGTCAGCTCTACCATCAAAGAATGTTCGGTAGGCCCACTGAGCAAAAAATTGTCATCGCACTCCCAAGACCACATGCTGGCATCCTGAGTGCCCTCCATGAGCTGAACATCGTTAAGGCAATCCATGAGTCGAAAGAACTCGACCAACGCACGCTCTTGCATGTTAGGGTTCACATCCGGCCACCAACCCCATTCAATCCTTCTCTCACTGTGTGTGTCCTAGTGACTTCTTGTTGACGCAAGCAAATAGGTTGGGTGCAACATATTCTATCTTTCCTTTGCTCAACCACCAATCCGTCCAAAAAAGTGCCTTGTAGACCCTAAACAAGCCGGGCCAGTTGGTCGATCATCGACAACCGCAGGACCCCGCCGCTTAGGTCATATTGGTGTAAAGCACATGAAGAAACTCCATATTGATGGACTTTTGGAATCACTTCATTATGAATCATTTGAAACAGTTAAGAATTTTGAATTTTTTATTAGTGTTAGGAGTTACACATGTATGTGGGGACAACAACATTGTCACATGTAAAATCTCTGCAGATCATCAGATCCATCCATCACCTATCTTGGCATAGGCATAGTTCCGGTCTCATATGACTTTAATGTTTTCAGTATGTCCTTTTTGTTTGCTTTGTCAAACTATTAGAGTTGATTGTGTGCATATTTATTATGCAGATGATGTATGTTGCTTATCATGCTTTCTATTCGCTTGATGCTACATTTTGAATTGATAAAATTGACATTTATTAAAAAATATATGTTGTTGAGGACATGCACATAATTTACCATGGTAGCTTCCATATGAAACTATGAAAGGTACTTTATCAATGTCACAAGAGGCCACTGGCAAACCATTGATGATTATTCCATCGAACAAGTAAGAAATAGGAGCAGATATATTACATATTGACGCGTGACCTGTGAGCGATACCTACCAGACATGCATAAAAAAGTTGGGGTAAATTGTTACAAGTTTCCGTTTAATTGGGAGTTTGTGCAACTCACTCAATATTAACACTACCAAGGTAGCACAACAAAGTAACCAAAGCAAATGCAAATACTAACTACTCCCTTTGTTCCTAAATATAAGTATTTCTAGAGACTCCAATATAGACTACATACGGATGCATATATACATAGTTTAGAGTGTAGATTCATTCATTTTGCTCTGAATGCAATCCATATTGAAATCTCTAGAAAGACTTATATTTATGAACAGAGGAAGCACAAAGTAAACAGTACCGTCTTTTTGTGACACAAAAATTGCAATAGCTTCTATGCTTCTACGTACCCATTAAAATTTTGACCACCATGATGGCTCGCCACGCTAAATAATTAACTATGTTAATTTCATATCATGGGAGTGCATTCTTCAAACTCCTGGCATATACTTCTAGCCTATTTAATCCTTCTCTTGGAGAATTTGCTTCACCCAACTGTTTCACCATTGCACTGCCAATGATCACGCCATCTGCACCCCAGTCGGCAATCTATATATGTACATTTATAAGTGGATGTTAGCAATGTAATTACCTTGTTGAGATTTTGCAGTCAAGATTAACAACTTTTGGTGAATCTTTGTGTGTGTTGTTTACCTGGCTAACATGTTCCGGGGTTGATATGCCAAAGCCGACCGCCACTGCCTTGTCTGTGACCTGCAGACCATTATAAAAGATATGTGACCGGTGATACTTTCAACATAATGATGGGAAAATTGACACTATTTGTTTTCTGGTTAACTTTAATTAATTTGATGGTTCTAAAATTCTTTTCTACAAACCTGTCTAATCTCCTGAAGAAGATCCTGTAACTCCAATGACACTTACCTGCATGATGCAAATTAGTTAGAGGATAAAATTTTAATTATGAGATCGACCACAAAGCCAAAATTGGAATAAGAAGTTAGGATTTTGCGCATGTGTTGTGCACTTACAAGGTAAATGAACCCTTCTGAAGCTTTTGTGATTTCTTTCATCCTCTCTAATGGTGTAGCTGGTGTTGTAAGGAGAATCTACATTCATCATTGGTTTAAAACATATAACTTGTTAATGACTGGTTCGCTTAATCCCGAGTTCTGCTAGCATTGCATTAATCTTGAGGGGGCATGCACATACCAGTTCTAGTTTGTTCTCGACGATTTCTTTCCTGAAACCGCGTATCTCGTCGTATGGAAGGTCGGGTATGATAAGACCTGGAGTACATGTAAAGAGTGTGAATTAGTAAATCCATTTGTATTATAAACATCGGTTGAAATAATTAGTTTGCTAAGGGTTCATTTAGTTTGAAGGATATCTGCTTTATCTATAAAGCGGGCGAAAGCCTATTTCTTTCTCTCTCTTTTTTCAGGCGAAAGCCTATTTCAAGAGCTTAGAGGATTTCCTCGGAAAATCTCTGTGGATGAGCATAAAATTCCTTCAGAATACTATTCATTTCACCTCGCAAAAAAAAGGAATACTATTCATTTCATATTCTTTTGGAGAAAACTACACATCGGATCGAAACTCATGATGGCAACTGCACATTCATATTAATTCAAACGGTTTGGTTTCGTTCAAAGCGAATAAGCTAGTCGTAATTGATCTAGTTACCTTTGACACCGGCTTCTTTGGCAGCGGCAGCGAAGTTCCCCGTCCCACGGCGCACAATGGGGTTGAAATAAGAGAAGATGACCACGGGGCAGGACAGCTCCGGCGTCACCTCCTTGAGCATCGACATCACGGCGTCCGTGGTCGCGCCGGCAGCCAACGCCCGCGCAGCGGAGGCCTGGATCACCGGCCCGTCCAAGGAGGGGTCCGAGAAGGGCATGCCGAGCTCGATGACGTCGGCGCCGAGGGAGTCGAGTAGCCTGAGCGCCTTCGCCGTGGTCGCCAGGTCGGGGTCGCCGGCGGTGATGTACGGGATGAACGCCGTCTGCGCACGCGCAACAGTGAAATTAAACCTTGGTCAACTCAGCTTCATCCTTCATAGCTAGGCTCGGGGGCACGTACCTTGCCACTCGCCCTGACCCGAGACATGGCCTCCGCCACGGAAAGGCCGCGCTCGCCGGCCGCGGACCGCGACGCGCGCTTCGCAGAAGGCGCGGGCGCGGTCACCGCCGCGACCGCCCGGACGACAAGCCTCCCCGGCGCGGCCACCGTCACGGCTGCCGCATGCCGTTGGCGCATCGGGTGGCTCAGCGACGTAGCCGTGGACGACGTGGAGGGGGGCGCCTTGAGCGCGAAAGCCATGTCGCCTAACGGATCGATGCTACGCACTTGACTAGTTGTTCACTGTATCTAGCACTTGGAGTCGAGAGCTGGGTCAGGCTTGAACCGTGGATGGGTTGGATACTGGGGGTGTGCGCGCGTTTATATACTAGGGGACTCCGCGGCGACAGAGAGCTAAGAGTCACTGGCAGGGCAGGACGACGGAGACGGAGGCACCGGTGCAGTGTGGTGGGGGAGGAACCCAGGACGCGTTTCACCGTGAAGAACGTGTCTCGCGCTCGGCGGAGAAGAGGCGCATGCTCCTTCATGTACAGTGGCACCGATGGCGAGGAAACGGCGTGGCCGGCCGGGCTCCCGTTCACCGGTGAGCGAGCGTCACGTGGCTGACGTCAAAACTAGTGGTGGAGTCAACCAGAGGACTGACTGATCAGTCGATGGCATCACATCACGGCACGGCACTGCACATGTATGTTGTGCTTGTATCACGAGCACGTGTTCTCCGCGCCTGTGGTAATCAGGAGACTTGCAGCCAGGCAGCCCCTGACCTGGCCTTCAGCTTCTACTCCCCCCGTTTTCAAATATTTGTCTTTATAGACATTTTAAATGGTTACAACATGCGGATGTACTATGTAGACATATTTTAGGGTGTAGATTCACTCATTTTGCTTCGCATGTAGTCATTTGTTGAAATCGCTAAAAAGACAAATATTTGGAAATGAAGGGAGTAGAATACTCGCAATTTGGCCCGTGATTGTCAGGGCGTGTTTAGAGGCTCTATATGCACATGCATATGACGTCTTAATTTTGGATTTGGTGGTGGTGGTAGTTTGGGGTTTCCTTCCCCCTATAGTTAGGTTTGTTGAGTCACCGATGCTTCGGCCATGGTTACGGTGCTCAGTATCTTGGTGAAGGCGGCAAGGCTCCGGCGACGTCCTAGACTCAAAATAATATCCATCTCGCCTTATCAATGCTCCAACGGTGCATCAAGCATTGATGGAGGGCATGTGAGGCTGTGTCCCTCACGGATCTGTTTGGGTCTGCTCGGCTTTGATCTTTGGTGGATGTGTTTGGATCCGGTCGACATTGGTCTTCGACAGCTCCATCTTGATTGAGCATGCGCTCGTGGTTGTTACTCTGTATGCAGCTACGGTCCTTTTGATCTACGTTTTTCTTCGTTGGTGACAGTTGTTGCTTCCGTGCGCTGACAATTTTTTGACTTTCAGCTACAACAATATTTGCCCGACTCTGGGAAAGGAGGAATACTGGCGGTGGAACGCCTTCAACTTGTTCCAGTTCGTGTAGTCGTTGCTGGATGCTCCATGGAACTGGTTGTAATTTTTTTCTTTTTACTTTGGCGGTTATTACATCTTATTAATAAATCAAAAGAATTTATTTATTAAAAAAAGCATTTGGACCACGACACATGTCTGCATGTTCCCGAGGATAAGGGCATTTCCATCACGGACACGTAAAATAGATGCAGTATTTCATCCGCACCCACGGACAGTGATACGGGAGCCAGCCATCCAACCATATCCCTCAAACTACAAGACACATTGCAAACATAATTTGAACAAACTAGACAAATTTCATGCAACTCGGATGATTTTTATTTGAACTGGACCAAATTCATTACATTTTCAACATGTTCCAACTAAACAAAAGCCGGCATAACATTTTTTAACCTAGCCTAAATCTTTGCAAGTCATGGTTGCATTCATGTTCCACGTCATCTCTTCCCCTTGTCCGGCAAGCTTAATTGCAGTGAGCTCCGGAAAAGTGAAACTGAGGGTTTTGTACGAAGGGAAGACTAGGAATACATGGGACACGAGACATGCCCATGTCTATGTTCAACGTCCCACTCTTCCTCGCCGAAGTCCATCATGTGGACATTTCCGGCCGAGGTGAGGTCCATGATTAACATGAACGGGTCGGCCCTGTGGTCAAGCACGAACCATGGATTTTTTGTCGAAAGAGACCATCTACCCAACAAAATTGCCAAAAAAGACCCGTTTTGGATGAAAGTGACAAAAAAGACCCCCTGCGCCGTGGCGGCGGGCGCGCCGGGCGACACGTGGCACCTGCCGCCACGGTGCGAGGCGGCAGCCCCTGCCGCCACGGCGCCAAGCGGCAGGCCGGTGATTACGTGAATTGGCACGAGCAACGGAACGGGATGGCAGTGTGGGGCCCTGCCGCCTCAGGTGGTGGCGGCAACACTGTAGCAGCAGGCCCTGCCGCCTAGGGGGCTGGCGGCAGGCCTGTGCGCTGCGTACCGCCGTTTCCCATGCCGCTCGTCGCTTTCCCCCACTGCGTTTAATTCGTTTCATTGTGTTCGACGGGGCCAAACAGCAACGGCAGCCCGTCCTGCAAATTATCTGCTCCCAATGCATTACTAGCAGTAGTAGCTGTGCGTGTGCAGCTTTTCCTTTTCAGATTTTTGGGTTTGTTTTTGATTGTTGTGGTGTATCAACTGCTTATAGGCAAGCTATACGCCGCATGTGCCATTCACTTTTAAAATTTGTGGCTGCGCAATGTGCCTGACACTTTTAAAATTCGATGGACTTTTTCTATGCGTGTGCTAATGTATGACCCGTTTTCCCCATCGGAGAATGTTGTTGTTGCCTAACCCAGAAAAACGACGAGCGGCATGTGAAACAGCGAACGAAACGGCGGCGTGCAGTGCACAGGCCTGCCGCCAACCCTCCAAGCGGCAGGGCCCGCTGCTACAGTATTGCCGCCACCACCTAAGGAGGCCGTGCCCCACACTACCATCCCGTTCGGTTGCTCGCGCCGATTCCCGTAATCACCGGCCTGCCGCCTGGCGCCTTGGCGGCAGGGGCTGCCGCCTCCCACCGTGGCGGCAGATGCCACGTGTCGCCCGGCGCGCCTGCCACCACGGCCAGGGGGTCTTTTTTGTCACTTTCATCCAGAGGGGGTCTTTTTTGACCATTTTGTTGGGCAGATGGTCTCTTTCGACAAAAATTCCGAACCATGTGGGCGGCATGACCGAGGCAGAGCTAGCAACATCCGCGATCCCTTGTGCCTTTTTCTGTGTCCGCCTCCTTGTTGATCTCCGTGAAAAAAGCGTTAGTCTCCGCTCACATGACGCACAGCTGCCATTGCTCCCTACGCATGGACTGGCACATGGCCCGCAACTCATGCAAGGAAACCGGATTCTCCGTGAACATGGCCGCGACGGCATCCTCGTTTAGCGAGCACTCGGCGGCGCTCGTTGAGGAGCCAAAGGTTGTAGCGTTGGTCCGCCTGCATCAGCCGCAACGCCGTCACCGGTGGCCCGACTGATCTTTCGTCATGATGGCGTTAAAGTGATTCTGCTCCATGGTGAAACTGGCATGGACCGGCCGCACAGCAGGCTTGCCCGGCTGCAAGGCCGACAAATTCGTGCTTCTACTCCCGCAAAGAGACTCTCCCACATCACTCTAGAGCTCGCGGTTATGGCAAAGGTGATATGGTGTGGATCGTGCCGGGCATGGCCACATATAAATGGCGGACACCGGTCAGATCAAGCGGCCGGTGTTTCAATGCCGGCATTTTGTGGTTTTGATCGATGGTCCATCGTGTTGGATGGTTTGCAGCATTCAGTACAAGCAGAACCATGGTACACAGGGACTGATGGTAGTACCGTGGGCGTGATCTATGTCATCAAGTGACGCCACCAATTGACGTCAAGAAGGTGACGCACTTCGCTCACATGTCCGTTAATTTGTGCTTGCACGGACGAGCCGGCCTGGCCACGTCGTTTCCGAGTCAGTCTAAGTGCACTGGATGGCGTACGTACTTACAGGAGCACGTATCGTGCATGTGCCAACCGCACTGAACCTAGACCATCTTCAGCCAAGTGCCTCTAATTCGATCCCTCAAACGCCTGCAGATATGCCCGATCAGTGATCGGGTGTGTCTGCTTTGATTCCCTATTTATCCATCCGTACAGTCACAATTTTTATTTTTTTTTCTTATATGTCCGATTATTTGTATGTGATTGGTGACGATGAAAAGAAAGAGAAAGAAACGAATAAATAAAGAAAAAGAAAAGATGATCCGTGATGAGGCCGCGTTCTATGTGACGGATTGACCGGGCGCGTCCAGGCGTATCCACGAGCCCTCATATCCTCCCAATATTCGAGATGGATATGAGGGTTTGCGAATAGCCCGGACATATAGGAAAGATATGAGGCGTTCGGTTGGGTCAATTTTTTACTACTTTTTGCTTCTCTCTCCTGTCCGGTCAATGGTCCCCGCGTACGCCCGGTCAATTTGAGGAGTCCAGTTGTAGATGCTCTTGGTACTAGCTTTTTTTGCATGATAATATGTGTCTCATTTATATCATAAAGACCAAAATACAAGTCACGTAAGGACCGACATGACAAAACTGAAAAGATAGCACATCAGCCGCCGAAGAAAAGAATGACAACTCACCTCCTCACCCGAACTCGACGCATCTTCATCGCTGATATGCAGCTTTGCAGACCTCCAAGGTGGCTCCCAAAAGTGAAGCCCTTACTGTTGAACGAATCGTACCGGGGCAACATCCCGGGCACGCCATCGAACTTCAGATCTGGCACCCCACCACGACTAAGACGTCGTAAGAGGAAACCATACCTGTCATCCATGAACCACGAACCCAGCACACGCTTCGTCTTCCAGATATCGTCGATGCAGACCACAATCTGCTTCCGCTTCTGGACTGCCTCCCAAGCTTCGCGCCGACGCTGGAGCAAACGTCGTCGCAACGACGGAGCCCGAGGACACAGGTCCACCATGAGGATGCCGTCGCTGCCACACCATCCTTACTTGAACAGACTGGTTTCCAAATTCATCCCCAACCATAGGACTGATGGCCTCGTCAGGAAAGGATCCGAAGAATTGTTATTCATCGTCGTCATCGTCGCCGCCGAAGCCAAGACGATAAACAGGCTAAAAACCTAGACTACGAGAGAGTAAATACAATCTACGCGCGTGAATCAGGCGACCCCTCTCACCACCGATGACCGAGGTCGCCGGCGGAGGGAAGCCGCCGAAGGACAGCGCTAGAAGATTGGCCTCCTCGAGGTGGCTAGGGTTCCAGCCGCGAGGACGAGAGGAAAAACGATCTTCAAGCTAGAGAATTCAGCCCGAAGAGAGATCCTCTTAGTACTAGCTTTTACTCCATTCGTTTCTTTTTAGTCTGCATATAAGATTTGGTCAAAGTCAAACTTTGTCAACTTTGACTAAGTTTGTAGAAAAAATACCAACATTCATAATATGAAATCAATATTGTTTGATACATCATGAAATTAATTTTCATATCATATAGCTTTAGTATTATAGATGTTGATATTTCTTTTAACAAAGTTGGTCAAACTTTATGATGTTTGACTTCGACCAAATCTTATATACAGACTAAAAAAACGAAGGGAGTACTACAAAGGCTACAAGCACGCGTGTACTAGCTAGGAGTAGGCTACAAGGCACGTTCTTCACGGCGTTGACCGGTGGGGGCTTCGGTGGGTTCGTCTTCCTCAAGCTGAACTCTACATTGAGTGGTGTTCTGTTAGACTATGTATAACTTCTGTACCTATGTACGTATTGTAACACAACCATTATATATAATGAGATAAGCCACCCCTAGAGGGTTGTGCTGGTTCCCAAAACTTATTATCTTACATGGTATCACGCTAGGTTACGATCGCTTCCGCTTCTAAACCCTAATACCCGCACCGCCGCCGCAGCCGCCGCCGCCGCCTTCACCGCCGCCGCCGCGCCACCGATCGCGCCGCCGCCATGTCGAGCGCCGCCACCACCGGTTCCACTGCTGCGGGCTTCCTCCCGGCCTCTCTTGCGGCTCTGCTCAACCTCCCGCTCGATGCCGTCTCCGTTCCGGCTCCGATCGGGACAAGGAGCATCGGCTCCGTCTTCTCCACGCCGCCGGCGCCCTCGCTCGGGCGTGACCTCGTGGTCCACACCGCGGCGCCGCCGTCCGCTGCGGATTCCGCAGGCGTCGTCCCGCCGCTCCTGCCGCGAGCGGATCACACCGCCCCGCTGGCGGGGTTGGCGGCGTCCGCCCCGGCCGCGGGCCTTGCGGCGTCCGCACCGGCCGCGAGCTTTGCGGCGCCCGCCCTGGCTGCGGTCCCGCCTCCTCCCGCATCGGCTTCGGTGCCTCCGGCTGCCTCCATGGTGTTTGCACCCCAGGCAGCCTCCTCGATGGGATCGTCTTCGCCGCCGCCGTTTCACTTCGGTCATCTCATCACCATCAAGCTCTCCGCAGACAACTACATCTTCTGGCGTGCGCAGGTTCTCCCGCTCTTGGGGAGTCACTACCTGCTAGGCTACGTCGACGGATCGCTTCCCTGCCCACCCGCGCTGGTAGACA
The DNA here is from genome assembly GCF_018294505.1 of Triticum aestivum. Classification (NCBI taxonomy): domain Eukaryota; kingdom Viridiplantae; phylum Streptophyta; class Magnoliopsida; order Poales; family Poaceae; genus Triticum; species Triticum aestivum. The sequence goes on along the minus strand of NC_057806.1, from coordinate 624,071,884 downwards.
GCGTGCACGGTCCGGTCTACAATCCGGCCCATCGCGTCTGGACGGGGCAGGACCAGGCGAACCTCTCCTCCATCCAGGGGTCGCTCTCGCCGGCAGTTGCCGGCCTTGTTGTCTTCGCGAAGACGTCTCATGAGGCCTGGACCATCCTTGAGCGCACCTTTGCAGCGCAGTCCCAGGCTCGTGTCTCTGCACTCCGTCGTCAGCTTGGAGAGTGTCAGAAGCTTGACTCCACGGCCACTGAGTTCTACAACAAGGTCAAGGGCCTTGCCGACACATTGGCCTCCATTGGACAGCCCCTCACCGACTCCGAGTTCAACTCGTTTATTGTCAATGGTCTTGATGAGGAGTATGATGCCTTAGTCGAGATCATCAACGAGCGGGGTAACTCGACACCCATGTTGGCACACGAGGTTTTCTCTCGGCTTCTTCTCACTGAGCAACGGGTCGAGACTCGCCGCACCAGGGGCACTGGCTCTCTCTCGGCCAACGTCGCCACCAAGGGTGGCCGCTCTTCTTCATCACCCCGGTCTCCCTTGGGGCTGCCACCGTCGCCCGCCTCGGCCCCCCCACCTACTGCGACCTTACCGGGGGCTGGCGGTCCACGTGTGTGTCAGCTTTGTGGCCGCGATGGGCACTGGGCCTCCAAGTGTCATAAGCGCTTCCAGCGAAGCTTCCTTGGTCTTGGCAATGACGGCAAAGATACACGCAACAATGCCCGTCAGGTCGCCATGGCTGATCGTCCCGCGCCGCAGAAGCACCAGGGACACACTCAGTCCTACTCCATCGATCCACACTGGTACATGGACTCTGGGGCGACAGAGCATCTGACCAGCGAGATGGGGAAGCTTCACACTCGTGAACCCTATCATGGCTCCGACAAGATCCACACCGCCAATGGAGCAGGTATGCACATCTCTCATATTGGTCAAGCATCTCTTCTCACTAGACATGCCAATAGGAGTCTTCAGCTTCGCAATGTTCTTCGCGTTCCATCTGTGACCCGCAATCTTCTTTCAGTTCCTAAACTCACACGTGATAATAATGTGCTTTGTGAATTTCACCCTTTTGATCTTTTTATTAAGGATCGGGGCACGAGGGACATTCTTCTTAGTGGGCGGTTGTGCCAGGGCCTCTACCGTCTGGAGCATCCTGGCGTCGCTCGCGTTTTCAGTGGAGTTCGGGTCTCTCCGTCACAGTGGCATGCTCGTCTTGGTCACCCGGCCACACCTATTGTCCGTCATATTTTGCGTCGTCATGAGCTTCCTAGTTTGTCTAGTAATAAAGATGTAGCAGTGTGTGATGCTTGTCAGCAGGGGAAGAGTCATCAACTTCCTTTTTCGGAGTCCAGTCGTGAGGTGAAACATCCGTTAGAACTTGTGTTTTCAGATGTATGGGGTCCTGCTCAGACTTCTGTCAGTGGTCATAATTACTATATCAGTTTCGTTGATGCTTATAGTCGCTTTACCTGGCTTTACCTTATTAAACGCAAATCTGATGTGTTTGATATTTTTGTTCAGTTTCAAAAACATGTTGAACGTCTTCTCAAGCACAAAATTGTTCATGTCCAGTCGGACTGGGGGGGCGAGTATCGCAACCTCAACTCCTTCTTTCAGTCGCTTGGGATAGCTCATCGTTTAGCATGTCCACATACACATCAGCAGAATGGTTCAGTCGAACGTAAGCATCGTCATATTGTTGAAGCTGGTCTTACTCTTTTGGCCCATGCATCTGTTCCGTTTCGGTTTTGGAGTGATGCTTTCACCACTGCATGCTTTCTCATCAATCGTACTCCTACTCGTGTTTTAAACATGAAGACTCCCATTGAGGTTCTCCTTAATGAACAACCTGATTATACCTTTCTCAAGGTATTTGGGTGTGCTTGCTGGCCGCATCTTCGTCCATATAACAAGCGCAAGCTTGAGTTTCGTTCTAAGAAGTGTGTTTTCCTTGGCTATAGCTCTCTTCATAAAGGTTACAAATGTCTTCATGTTCCCACTAATCGTGTCTATATATCTCGGGACGTCGTGTTTGATGAGCATGTTTTTCCCTTTGCCAACCTTCCTGTGTCCACTGTCGAACCACCATCCCTGCATTCATCCTCTGTTGCTTCTGACCAATTTGATGATGTTGCATACTCTCCTTTGCTGTTACCTAACCATGGTGCAGGAACCGGACGTGGAGCTCGTTTGGAGCTGTTGGAGGATTCACCATCATCATCGTCGTCTTCTGGTGGGCATGTCGATCGCCCTCTGTTGCATGGCATCGATTCGCGTGCCCATGCATGGTCACCCGACGAGCCCGTCGCGCCGAGCATCTCCACTGCTCGGTCTGCTACGCCAGTGATCGCCGAGTCTCCAGCGGCTCGGCCTTTTTCGCCAGCGGCCGCCGAGTCGCCCGTGGCTCGGCCCGTCACGCCGTCTTCGCCCGCGGCTCGGGTCCTCACGTCGCCTTCATCAGCGGATCGGCCCGCGACACCGGCCGCGCCACGGCCCACTATGCCGAGCTCGCCATCGGCCCGGTCTGGGATGCCGGAGTCGCCAGCTGCTTCGTCTGCTCTGCCGGTTTCGCCGGTGGGCCGGCCTTCTTCGCCGACTGAGTCCGAGGCTACCGTGCCTGGCTCCTCGTCACCGGCTGACTCGTCAACGTCGCCGTCCTCCAGCCCGTTGCAGGCTGCTCCGTCGACCTCGGTGGTTCCTGTGTCTCGACCACATACACGCAGTCGCAGTGGCATTTTCAAACCTAAGGAACGTACGGATGGTACGGTTGCTTGGTTGGCTGCTTGTTTGGCTGCTGCTGTTGCGGATCCATCTTCTGAGCCTCGCTCATATCAGGCTGCCCTGCGCATTCCACATTGGCGAGAGGCTATGGAGCAGGAGTTTCATGCTCTTCTTCGTAACAAGACATGGACTCTCGTTCCTCCACCACCACGGGTAAATGTTATTGACTCAAAATGGGTATTCAAAGTGAAGAAGCATTCGGATGGATCTATTGAGCGTTACAAAGCGCGACTTGTTGCTCGCGGTTTTCGGCAGCGTCATGGTCTTGACTATGAGGACACCTTCAGTCCTGTCGTCAAGCCTACCACTATTCGGCTTCTTCTCTCCATTGCTGTTTCTCGTGGTTGGTCCCTTCGTCAACTTGATGTGCAGAATGCTTTTCTACATGGATTTTTGGAGGAAGAGGTTTATATGAAACAGCCGCCTGGTTTCTCTGATCCTGATCGTCCTGACTATATCTGTCGTCTTTCCAAAGCACTATATGGTTTGAAGCAAGCTCCTCGTGCCTGGCATGCCCGCCTTGCCTCTGCCCTTCGTGCTCATGGGTTTGTGCCGTCCACTGCTGACACTTCATTATTTCTTCTACAGAAGCCAGAAGTCACTATGTATCTTTTGGTATATGTCGATGATATTATCCTTGTCAGCTCTTCTCAGTATGCTGCTGATGCTCTTGTCTGCTCTCTTGGTGCTGATTTTGCGGTCAAAGATCTTGGGAAGCTTCACTACTTTCTTGGAGTTGAGGTCACTTCTCGTGCTACTGGTCTTGTCCTTACGCAGAAGAAGTACTCCTTGGAGTTGTTACAAAAAGCCGGCATGCTGAAGTGCAAACCGACCACCACACCCATGTCGTCTACCGACAAGATAACAACTGTTGATGGTGAGCTTTTGTCTCCTGCGGATGCCACAGAGTACAGAAGCATTGTTGGTGGACTTCAGTACTTGACGATCACGAGACCAGATATCTCTTATGCTGTTAACAGGGTTTGTCAGTATCTTCAGGCTCCCAGAGATACTCATTGGGCTGCTGTTAAACGCATTCTTCGTTATGTTCAGTTCACCCTGACTTTTGGTATGCATATTCGGCCGACTTCCTCTCGGGTCCTTTCGGCCTTCTCTGATGCAGATTGGGCTGGTAGCCCAGATGACAGGCGATCCACGGGGGGTTATGCAGTATTCTTTGGCTCTAATTTGATCGCCTGGAGTGCTCGGAAACAGGCTACTGTGTCACGTAGCAGTACTGAAGCTGAGTACAAGGCTGTGGCTAATGCTACTGCAGAGATTATTTGGGTGCAGTCTTTGCTTCAGGAGTTGGGTTTGTCTCAACCACAGCCTCCTATTCTTTGGTGTGATAACATTGGTGCTACATACCTTTCTACAAATCCAGTATTTCATGCCCGAACGAAACACATTGAAGTTGACTATCACTTTGTACGGGAACGTGTATCACAGAAGCAACTTCAGATCAAGTTTATCTCGTCTAAGGATCAACTTGCAGATATCTTCACTAAGCCTTTACCACTGCCACAGTTTGAGGCTTGTAGGCGCAATCTTACCCTTCTCAGTTCTTTAGAAAGTGGCTAAGATTGAGGGAGGGTGTTAGACTATGTATAACTTCTGTACCTATGTACGTATTGTAACACAACCATTATATATAATGAGATAAGCCACCCCTAGAGGGTTGTGCTGGTTCCCAAAACTTATTGTCTTACATGTTCGTATGTGCGGACAGCTCTATTCCGCGGTCCGCGGAATATATAAACGACTCCAGAGCTCATGTCGAGTGTGACCCAGCCCCAAGTCCAAGTGTTGTACGTACATTCGCAGTACAGCTCGACAGTCAACTTAGTGAACTCCTCAGCGATCGACATGGACTTCGCGCCCAAGGCCGCAAGGCGTCCCCCTCCCCGTCGTCCTCGCCTGCGCCGGGGAGGCTTGCGGTCAGGGCCGTCGCCGAGGGCGCCACTCCGGGGAGGCGGGCGCTCAGAAGTAGAACCAGGCCACACGTCCCTGAGGCGTTCGCGCCCGCCGCCCTGTCGGTGGCGCTGACCTTGCCCAGGGTCCGGGAGCAGGGCAAGGTACGTATAACTGATAACTGTTTGCACTGCACCCAGCTTAATTTGGAGCACAGACACAGGTACACAACTCGACCGATATGCTGCCAAGGTTCCATATTGAGACCGTGTGCAGATGGCCTTCCTTCCGTTCATCACCGCCGGCGACCCCGACCTGGCGACCACGGCGGAGGCGCTGAGGATCCTCGACGCCTGTGGCGCCGACGTCATCGAGCTCGGCATGCCCTTCTCGGACTCCTACGCGGACGGGCGGGTCATCCAGGCCTCCCGTTCAACAACCACTTAATTACAGTGTCTGATCTTCCTTATGCTGAGGCATGCCCATTCAGGAATGAAGCCTTCAAGGATAACCAATATCTGAAACAAAACAGAGCAGGATTTCTAGTGCCCGCCATTAACAGTTTCCTTTCTGAATTAATGTTTTCAGGTGCTACTTACAACACCAGCCACACCAGGAGAGAGGATGAAGAAAATCACTAATGCTCCACACGGCTTTGTTTACCTTGTAAGTGCCAAATGGAGGCATAAATTCGTCCCAGTGAATTGTTCCCTGCAAGTTTACCTTTTTCATCTTAATTCTTTAATCTCACTATCAGGTAAGTGTCAATGGAGTTACAGGTCCACGAGCAACTGTGAACCCACTCGTTAGAGATCTTCTTAAGGAGATTAAGCAGGTTCGAACAAATAATTATAAAATTCATCCCCTTTGTCAATGATCTTGTCAAAATTATCATCTTGTATATACTCCTGGATATATGCTCAAAAGGTTATACTCCTGGATATATGCTTAAAATAAACCCACTTCGTTGGAGATGCAGTAATACTCTCAATTATGTAAGGTAGACTGACTAGGGTTCCAGCCGCGAAGTCTAGATTTGGCGAAGTCTAGATTTGGTCCCTCAACTTTAAAACCGGACAACTTGCGCACTTAATTACTGAAACCGGCCAAGATTCATCCCTGGTCACGGTTTTGACCGGTTTTGGTGCTGTCCCAACCCGGTTTTGACCGTGCCGACTCAAATTCGCATACCTTTTCCAAGTCCGTTTAATGTTTTCAAATTCGGGTATTTTTTTCAAATACGTGAACTTTTTAAAAATTTGTGTACTTTTCCAAATCTGCGTACTTTTTCCAAGTTCACGTACTTTTTTTTAAATCCACGTACTTCTTTAAAGTTCCTGTGGTTTTTTTAAAATTCATGTAATTTTTAAAAATTGGCATACTTATTCCTATTCACGTATATTTTTTTGGGTTTGAAAATTTTATGTGAAATTGAAAACATATGCGGATTTGAATATCTTTTACGCGAATTAGAAAAAAAATGTGTGGATTTGAAAATTTATGTCAACTTGAAACAAGTATGTGAATTTCAAACAAAGTTCATGGATTGGAAAGGAACACGGATTTGAAAAAAATACACGAACTTTGAAAAGTATGCGGATTTGAAACAAGTACGCGAATTTAAAAAAATAGATGGATTTGAAAAAAAATACTTGGATTCGATAAAATTGCACGAAGTTGAAAAAATACACTGATTTGAGAAAATTATGCAAATTAAAAAAATCATGGATTTGAAAAAGTACACAAATTTCAAAATAGTTCACAGATTTGAAAAAGGTATGTTTATTTTTGAAAAAATTGCACGACCTTGAAAAACTATGTGGATTTGAAAAGAGTATGTGAATTTTAAAAAGTTCACGGATATGAAAATATTACGCGAATTTTAGTCGGAACCGGTCAAAACCGGGGTCAGTCAACACCAAAACCGGTCAAAATCGAGACCAGGGACAAACCTTGTCCGGTTTCGTTAGTTCGGGATGCAAGTTGTCCGGTTTCAGAGTTGAGGGACCAAATCTAGACTTCATCAAGAGTTGAGGGACGAAAAGTATACTTTTCTCTTTATATTAATGTGTTCCAAAACTTGTGTAAGCAAGATACTAACCTACAAAGCATTCTTTGGAGAAACACACCTATGTGAGCCCGACTGCTGGTCACAGTCTATGAGATTGGGTAATCTCTAGGAAGCTCACGAGAAGGTACGGAGTATGGCTAATAAGCTCCACCCGTGGGGTTTAGCCTTCGGCAGCCACGTATCAGCTGACAATAGGCAAAACTTCTGCACGCCAAACTGACAATTCAAGGCATAGTCCATTATTCAGTTGTGAAGAAGTCTAATCATGTTGCTCTAGGTGGAGTTCAACTTAACAGTGTCTAATGAAATTTCTGATATATCAAACATTGTTTGGAACAGTTGACAAACTTATGTGCCTCGAGATCTGGTGGGGGATTGTTGAATCATAGATGGGCTTTAGGCCCATATGAACAATGATTCCTGGTTAATGTTGAGGCCCATGTATGATATGGCAGGTGGTGGGAAATTTAGTCCCACCTTGCTAGTTGAGGAGAGTTGAGACCCCTTTATAAGGGTTGCTCTATCACTTGCCATTGGAAGCTTCGGAAAAGGAGTGATACACGCGCGCTCCTCCTCCTTCCACCCACCTCGCCTCGTCGCGCGCGCCGCAGGTTGCGGGAATGAGCCGACGCGGAGCTTATTTTTGCCGCTCAGGAACGAATTAATTAATTAGGGATTAATTAACGAGTCGCTAACAGGTGGGCCACTGTCCGAGACGTTGGACTGTGGGCTCACTTGCGTTCCCCGGATTCGTCGACTCCGTTCGCGGGTGTGCGACCCTTTTCCGGGAATGACGACTCCCTTCCCGGGAGTGCGTCGACTCGGTCGTGGGCCTACGCCCAGGCCCACGACTTCCTACCCGACAGCCTATATAAGAAGGCTCTGCCCAATGGAGTGACCTAGTTCAGTTCACTCACTCCCTCTCGCGTAATCTAGCCGTCATCTACTGTTCCTTACTCCATGCTGCCTCTGGCGACCCCATCCCGACGATCGTGTGCACGGTTGGTCGGGAGAGCAGGTGCCTCCGGAATCCTGTTGTTCGAGATCCTGCCCGGGAGAACGTCAATAAGGTTTTTGGGGAGCGTCTCGACGCGACTGCTCCCGATCCATCCCCAACTTCGCCAGCCTCTGCTTCCACTACTTCCCCTGCATCGGCACCATGGTCGACGATGCCGCCGCGAAGAAGAAGGCTACGGACGACGCCGAGGCTGCTGCTGTCGCCGCCGCGTTGGGCCTGACCAACCGGAGGGTATGATATGTTCATCCCTCGTTTACTCGTATTTGTGCTAGCCGTGTATGTGCTGCTCATAGATGGTTCGCTTCTATGTTCTGTACGTGCTAGTATGCTTATGTATCACTATAAAATGCATACCTTTTATGCCATGCTTAATGTATACTCATGGATTAGTTTAATTGGAAAAGTGCTAATATTTCCAACACCTCTTATGTGGCTAGATATTGCAGACAACAAAGCAACACTATTCTTCTTTCTAAAATGTTTTTACACTCCCAGATCAAATCTACTAAAGTGCAACTATAAATTTCTACTTTCATCAGTCATGTGGGACCACTCATTGGCCGGTTGCCACTTCCGTACTTTTGTTTCTTTTTTTCCTCTTTTTATTCCTTATTTATTCATTTCGGCCATTCACATCTTTCCCCCCACAAGTGCAACCATCCCGCGCACCATCTCTCTCGTCCCCTCCTCTCCGGACAACGCCACCACCACTCTTGTTTGCTCCTGTTGTGGCCAGCGCCGAATCCTCATCACACTCTCTTCCCCCTCTCGCCTCCCGGCGATAGAGCTCGATAGCGGGCCCAAAGTGCTTGTGGCGGAGGTCCTGCCCCTCTCTGTCACGCAGGTGGTTGCTGCGGAGCTCAATTGGATCAACGTAGAGTTCGGCTCCAATGAAGTGCCACCTATTTCTCAGCGCTGAGTTCGGCTCCAATGAAGGAAGCTGGGGTGGAGGGAAGTGTGAGGCACTCAACCTTGAGGGTAGGAATGGGCCATGGCATCATCAGATGAGGCCATGGTTGGAACTGGTGGCAGCCTGACAAGCGCCTAGGTGTCGGCTCGTCATGAAACTTTGGTTGTGCCAAAAATTTGGTGTATACATGGGCCTCTATATACCAGTCTCCATAAGAGAAGAGCACACGAGGTGTGAGTGTTGTGGATTAGAGAGGGAGAGAGAGACAGTTATGAGAAGACATACCTTGTGGTGCTCATTGAAGAACTGTGTCCCAAGCGAGCAGAAGCATAGGGAGGAGATGATGTACATGGCGTCGGCATGGAGCAGGCAGCGGACAGAGGAAGCATCCCTCCATCGAGGGAACCACGCCAGGGAGCCCCTGATCACCGGGCTATGCAGCCGCTATCGCGACCCCCTCTTGCTGGCGGCAGAGGCGGTGTGCCACCCAGGCCAGTGCGGCCGCCTCATCCTCCACAAGCGCGAGCAGGCCAAGGAGGAAGACCGACAGGAACCCCGCGGTAGCCATCTCGGGTCGAGCTTCGGGAGGCGAAGGAGATGACGGCGGCAGGGCAAGGAGGTGGGCGCGGGTTAGGATTTGGAGGGGAAGAGAGAGAGAGAGGGGTGAGGCAGCAGGAAGAGGAGAGGGAGCGACGTGAGTGCGAGGGGGAGGAGGCGGCTAGGTCATCTCCACGAAAGCGGCTACGTTTTATACACCTATTTGCGAAATGACGAAAATACCATCGGTGGGGCATGGAAATTACACGCGGTGGCACGCTGTTTCTATCACTATTCATTGCGACAGTGCCTCGGGTTCGATCCGACGGCCGAGGCCGTCTAGTGACTCAATCTGACGGTCCAGATCCCATCAAGAAAACGAAATAGACGACTCAATATTACCGGCCGCAACACCACTTACATCTCGGGGAAAATTAGTAAGCCAAATATGTTAGATGTAGATTATAGCCCTCGAACCATAACCAGCTAGTAGATGAGCAAGGATATTACAAAGACGAGAACAAGCATGCATCAATCTTATAATCTATGAAGTTCGTTTATAGCTTGAACTTAGTTTCTTGGAAGAGGATGCCAAGAGGTGCACGGTCCCCAATGCAAGCTTGGGCCAGAGGGGTTCGTGATGAAAATAACTCGGCCCATATTAAACTCTTCAGCAAGGCTGATAGCATTTATCATGGCCAACGTTTTTCTTTTCACCTGGGTTGTAAGTTGTTTTAACAGGATTGCAAGTTTTTTAGAAAGAGAAAAAGGACCACCTAAAAAAAGGACTACCAGGGCCAGGCCAAAACCCACTGGCGGCCCAAACGCCCTGCCGCAGCCCGGCCCTGTGAAAAGCCCAAACGTTCTGCGGCTGGGTTGGGGTTTTGTGCAGTTATAAACCAGACCCACGCTTCCCTTGCGCCCTCCCCTCGCAGTCGAACGGCCTCGCCACCCCCGCTCCTCTCCTCTCTCTCCTCTCGCCCACGTCCGCCACCACCGAAGAAGCTGCCATGGCGGCCGGCGACACAGGCGCCGCGGCGGGCGGAGCGGGCAAGGACGACGAGCCCGAGCCGCCGCGGGAGCTGGACGCGGCGGGCGAGCGAACCACCCCCGATCACCACGCTCCGGTGTCGCCGGGCGCTTCCGAAGAGAAAGAGGGCGCCAGCGGAGCAGCCGAGGCGGGGCAGGACGACGCGCCCGAGCCGGAGGAGGGCGGCGACACCACGGAGGACGATGTGGATGAGGAGGATGAGGAGGCGGAAGGGGACGGGGAGGAGGAGGAGGGAGACGAGGACGAGGACGAGGACGAGGAGGACGCCCCGATGGACCTGCCGTTCGCGCCCGCGGAGGAAGAGGTACTCGGCCTCGCCTCGCCTCCCACCCCATCTCCCCGACTCGCGTTCCCTCTTGCGGCGCGACGAGGGTTTTTGCGGTTTCCATTTCCCTCGCTCTCGCGGGCATTCCGTCGAGCGGTTGGTGCGCGCTTCGAGGGCGACCGCTCTTGTTAGAATAACTAAGCGATTCTGTGCCTCAGGGTGAGCGAGGACAGCCCACGCGGCACGCTGTGCTCGATGCTGGTTGAATCCTCCTCCGTCCATGGGACAGAGGGTGAATTCCTGGGGAACATGCATCCATCTTGCATTTTCTTTGCTATTGTGATTTGTGGGCCATGCAATTTGCATTTACAGCTGAGAACTGCCCATATCTGTTAGTATTACAACTGGAGTTTAATTGTAACTGTTGTGGAGCAATTGTTTCTAGATGATGTCAAGTTGCATTTACAGCTGAGTACTGTGAATATGGCACTCGAATGTACTCCCTACATAGTTATTACAACTGGAGTTTACTTACCAAGCAACTGCTTATCGTGAACATGAAACTTTAATGCACATATTTCGCAATTGGTGTTTAGTTGCTTTGTTAGATGCCTTGTTAGGAAGACATAAATAGTTGCCAAACATGCTCCCTTGGAATTATAGTAATATCGTGTTGTCTTAATGTTCAATCTTCTGGTTGTAATTATCTGCAGTCACTTGAGGAGACAACTGCAGTTGATCCAAGCTATACTATCTCTCTTATAAGGCAACTAATACGTAAGGGATCCAGTTTGGAGAAAGAGTTCAGGTGAGTGGTACTTCCAGATTTTCCCCCATTAAGTATGTTTAGCAATGAAGGCTGTTATTAAAACGACCTGGTTGTCCTAATAATGTCTACCTCATGCAAAAAGTGACAAGCAAAGGGTCAATTCTGATGACGGGGATTCAATGCAACCGGATAACACGGATCCTTCTGAGAAAAGTGACAAGCAGGGTCTTCCAGAAGAAAGGAGTGTCAGTCCTAAGGATCAGTTGGTAGAGTGTGGTTGTATTCTGCAGGATCTTGCGGCTAGTACACCTCAAGCAGAACTTATGGTATTTATCTGCATCATTCTCTTGTATAAGGATGTATTTCTTCTATAGGTTTGTCATAAACAGAAGTTTTGCTATATGAAACTTGTTTATTGCTGCTCAATTTCTTACTGAACAAGATACTAGCAAGCAGGAAGTGTGAGAGATTTTGATTGCCTTATCTGCACTGGCTTTAGACATTGTTTGGATATCCTGGATTTTAATACGATGTGGTTGGCTTGTTAGATCAATTAGGAGTAGATAAGCAAAAAAATAAGGTGGATAATTGTAATTGTTTCATTCTTTTAGTTTTGTAGCTCCTTTGTGCTTATATTTTATCTTCCTGGCCCTGAATTTTAGTTCGGTATCAGTTTATTGTAGCAAATTCTTTACTATAATTTGTGAACCATATTAATTATTGCTGGTGATAGCTAGTTGTAGTGTGAATGCTATGTCATAATAACATGCTAATTCTAACAAAAAATTTAAATGGAAGAATGGCCAGGTTGCAGTAAGTCAAAAGTATTTCTCCTAAATCCTAATTGATCTAAGAGCAAATCAATTGTTCAAAGGAACTACAAAAGGAAATTAAGGCATAATAAACAGAATTATCCACCTTCCTTTATACCTTAGTAATTGTGCATCTTCTGCTGCTAACAACACATTATATTTAACCCTTGTAGATTAATAACCTTGTGATTGAAGTGCTTTTGGACAACCTTCATACGGCAAAGTCGTCTAGGATGAAGGTGAAAGAAATTTTCCTCTACTGCTACCTCCGTTTTTGTTAAGCATGTATTAAAGTATCTTGTTTCTTTGAATCTTTTGTCCCTGCAGGGAATTTGTCTTGGAATCATGGGAAACTTAGTCTGTCATGAATCTCTAGTTGCTGCAATCTCTTCGAAAAAAGGTTTAATTGCAACTGTCGTGGAGCAATTGTTTCTAAATGATGTCAAATGCCTTTCTGAAGCATTCAGGTTGGGTATCTTTGGGATTAAGTTTTTTTTGCCGGACTCAAATTTATTATTTAGAACCAAGTTTTTTATTATTTATTTATCAGCCGTTTGACAAGCTGTTTACTATTCTAGCATTGCAAGATATTTCATCCCGTGAAATTTAAGTCGTATCATGTAAAAAAATCTTGGTAGTTTAGCTCAGCACACACACGATTACCATGTTGATATATTATTTATGTTCTTGAATTTGTGCATTTTGTATTGGTCAGAAACCCATTCAATTTTACCACATAACTATGCAAATGCCCACATGCAAAACTACACATCCTTACATCACATGTTACATGCATACCTACATTTGGACATAACCAATCAATCACAAGTTGTTGAACTTGTGGATGAAAATGCTTGAACATACAGTACTTTTGCAAAAATATAACCATTTTCAACTGTGTTAATAGGTTATGTACTTATGTTATTAATCATCTGGGGGATAGGAGCTAAGTAAATTTAGATTTTGTTTTTCTTGATAATTTAATTTTCTGTTGTCGATGTTGAAAACTTGGAGAAGCTGCTTTCTAAGAAGCTGCTTTCTAATTGTTCTGAGTTGTAGACAATGAGAACTGAGAAGTTCCATCTATGCTCTGTTCTTTTTTGCTTATTTTGACTTGTGTTGCTGTCTGTAAAAAAAAAAACTTACACCCCGAGATAGTTGGAATGAGTATTGTTGCTAAATTTCATCAGTGTTGCATCCTCACACAGTTTTTCTTAGATAGGTTGTTCGCTGCCATTCTTCGGTCCAGTGCATCTGTTTCTTGGGCTCAAGCTCTTTTACCTGATGAGATTCTTTCACGTATTCTACTGATAGTTGGGAAGACAGATAATTGTACATTACTTGAAAAGGTATTGTACTGAATTCGTATATGCAACTTGTTGTGACTGCGTATTGTACTGAATTCCTATATGCAACTTGTTCTGAATAATCCGTAGAGTTGGTCCTCACAACTTTAGTGACTTTGGTTCTTTTTAAATTGAATTTTGACATATATGGACACATTATATTTGTTTTGTAGGACTTGTGTAACATAAATTGTTTTAATCATCTTAGCTCGTTCTTCTATACGTGATGGTTAGGCATGTGTGTTTGCCTGCTTAACTCTTTTATCAGTTTCAAGAAGGTCGTCATTGAATACTCCCTCTGTACCGAAATAGAGAAGGTCGTCATCGAATACTCCCTCTGTACCGAAATACTTGTAGTTGAGGGAAACTAGTACAAGTTTCCCCAACTACAAGTATTTCGGTACAGAGGTAGTAGTTTCTATGGACTGTTTCATCTTCCCAAACACTTCTTAGTTGTATGGTCCAGTCTTACTCATTGCTACCATATCCATGTTATCCGAACAATGTAGAATTATCCTTGGTCAGAATGAGGTTCTTTTTTTTTCCATGGCAATTGCTTGGTTCTCTTCTGTGAAAATTCTTCTCTTAGGAGAATATCTGAATTTTTTTGACTGCATTGATACTCTTGAGAAACATGTGACTGCAAATTGCAAGTTTATCAAACTTTTAGCTGCAGAGGTCTTATGGTCTTTGAACTAGCATCTATTTGCTTATCGTTCTACAATAACTTTTATAGCAGTGAAAGCCTTTATTTCCTTAAAATTATACTGTAAAACTAATGTTGCCTATTGTTATGTGTTGTATGATTCGGTTGAAATTGTCAGCCCAGCCGAATTATCACAACTACTTTCATCTTATTATACTATGGTTCAGCTGAAAATTTTCCATCTTTACATTTGCATGTGTTCAACTGTTTGGTTATTTCTTATGTGAATTACTGGTCGCAGATCATTGACTTCCTATCAACTGTCATTGATAATCGAGATGTGATTGCTATGCTTATCCAGCCCTTGCTTAAACTGGGTTTAGTTGACCGTGTTATTGGGTTACTAACAAATGAGATTGAAAGATCACCGGATGAGAAGCTAGACAGGTATGTTGAACTAACTTGAAATTTGGCAAGATTTTCATTTTATAAAAGTTATCTGTTACAGATTTTGAACTATTATTGTTCTAGGTATCATGGAAACTTCTCCTATGTACTCCCTCCATTCCAAAATGCAAGGTGTATTAAATTTGAGAAATGTCAAACTTATCTAGGTTTGGTCAAATAGAAAACGTTTGACCTTTTGAAAAACCAATACACTTTACATTTTAGATTGGAGGGAGTATGTGGTAAATTTTCTGTAGTTAAGAAATAAATCATAGGAAAAACACCTAAGGGCCTGTTTGGATATGTGGTATTTCTCTGGAGATTTATGGCATTCAGTTCGATTATGGGCTGAATGCTGAAGCTCCCCAAACAGTCATGTAAGGAATCCTCAAGGATTTGAATCCTCCATAATCCCGTTTAAAGTCATTGTTTCAAAGAGATCCTTAAAGCTTTGTAGAATATTTTTTATATTTCATGTCTTCTAGGCAAAGTTTAGGTCCTTAACCTGTGTTCTGAGACGCGGCCATTTGTTGTGTTCCAATAATATGGTCTGAGCATTTTAAATTTCTTACATTCCCACTTCCTAGTTTTAATTTAATAGGACTGTAGCTGCATTTCTCTGTCACTGCGATAACCCTTCTTAGTTATTGAATTTTGAATTAACAACCTGGGATAGTAATGAATTTACCTTACCTTTTTCTTAACACGTTTCAGATCAGGTTCTCTTGATTTGATCCTTCACTTCATGGAAGAATTATCAGCCATACACTGTGTTTCAAAGGCAATGTCATCGAATGACCGGCTGATTAAAGTGTTAGTTAACATGATCAAGTGGCCTGATAAAGTTGAGGTGAGCATGTTGCCACCGCTACATATATTTGTTCATCAGCCCGGTCGAATTCTGGTTCATATATACATTTTTGAAGAAATGCATTATGTTGTTGCCTCCTTGGTACCAAATTTTTAGCTTGACCAACTCATAACTCTTAACAAGCAAGCTGCTCCAATTTTTTTGATTGTCAGTAAGTCATGATTTTTTCCCCCCGGAAATTTGAAGAAACATTCCTTGCCCCATTTGTACATTTGGCAAACTTCACCTTGCATTAATTCTTACCCTGCAACCTCTATGGTGACTTAGGATGTTTCACTTGAAAGATCTGTAGATTCAGATGTAGGAATGCAAGTCAAGCATGGTAATTGTATTCTTATTCACAAACTCTTCTTCAGGTTGCAAGCTATTGTGCTTCGGTGGTGATCGTAATGTCAAATATTTTGACAGATGGAAAGCATTTGGTGCCTAAGATATCCCATGGTAGGCACATTTTTTTTCTTAGCACTTATCTTATTATCTAAGCAACTATTGTATTTGCTAAGCAGTGCACTGCATTTAGTGCCATTACATTGATCCAGTCTTTCAATTGTTTCAGATTTACCGTTCCTGGAGGGCCTACTTGAAGTTCTTCCAGAGGTCCCTGATGATGACCAAGCTCGATATGCACTTTGGAGTATCTTATCGCTTATTCTGGCACAAGTGCAAGGAACTGAGTTGAACTCCTCGTCCCTCGACCAGTTTGCGTCTCTGTTCTCAGGCAAGTTCGGCCTCATCAAAGATGACCTCGAGAGTCAGGTGATTGATGAAGAGAAGTTAACACCTGAGGATGCTCTCCTGAAGGAATGGACATCGAGATGTGTATCCTCTAAAACAATATATACAATTTGCCCTTCATGGAAATCTAGATCTTAAGCTACATTTACAAACTAACATGATGGGATACATTTCGGCAGCAGCAATCGCATTGTTTTTCCTATGCTACAAAATATCTGTGACAGCTCATGGCAATCTCCTTCTTCATGGAGAGATGGATCAAGGTGAAGTCCTCGACTGGAGACTCCATCAACAATGCTCAGGAGGTGCTGAGCTACTGCCAGAAGGCGCTCCACTAACCGGAAACTCCACTCCACTGACAAGCTTGCTGCTGTTTGTAATCAACGCTGCTGACCTGAGAGAGAATGCGGCATGTGGCCGCTGTGATTTTGGAACCGGGAGTCGGTTATAACCTACTGTCGTTTTAGACTACGGCAACCTGTAAAATCGGCGAATGGAGATTAACTAGGGGCATGGGTGGGGACATACGAGTTTTGGACATGGGTGGGATACAATTTTTTTGGGGGATATACGAGTTTTGGGCATATGGGTGGGGATACAAATTTCTTTGGGGATATACGAGTTTTGGACATGGGTGGGGATACCATTTTTTTGGGAGATGTGCGATTGCCAAGTTTGATAAATCGCAAATTTGGTCTAAAGTTTTCGTTTTCTGGGTAAAAACTATTTCTGTCATCTGAATCGATATGTAAACCTGAAACATGGTTGCAGATGTGGTTTTCATCGCTACCTTGAATGCCAGTTTTCTCTTTACATTTTGGCAAAAAAAACTGCACCCGCTTTGACTGGAATCAAATCGGCTGCCATCCCTATTGTAAAGTCACAAAGCGCAGCAACTATCATCCTGTACATTCATCCCTATTGTAAGTTAGAGAATGAATTTCCCATGAACGCCAAGGCAGATTTCTGTCAGAAAGCAAGACTGTCATCCCAGCAGCTCTAGAGAAGTACTCCCTCCGTTCCTTTATATAAGATGTATTTGTTTTTTCCAAAAGTCAAACGATCGCATGTTTCACCGAGTTTTTAGAAAATATATATCCATATACACAGTACAATATTTATATCATTTGATTCATTATGAGAAGTAGTTTCATATTTTATCTTTTAGGTACTACAGATGTTGTTATTTTATTCTATTATCTTGGTCAAACATTCAAATGGTTGACTTGCATGAAAACCAATACACCTTATATTCTGGAACGGAGAGGGTAATAATTAAATAGGTTAGGGTGTGTGCAATGCGTGGTGGATCTTTGCGTCTCCAGTGCCAATGCACCTGGATTGAACAACAAAATGCAAGTTGCAGAAAAAGACAAAAAATTCCCGGAACTTTTTGGAAACAAATGATGTAGTGTTATACTGGCGTAAAAAGTTCGGCGAAGAAATGACTTCCATGGTATTTTGGATGCAAAAAAAACAGAAAAGGCACTATATTAAAAGTTATTATTCACACTTTTTGTACTCGCAGTTTTTCTTTTTGCCCTGAAGTCGGCTATGAATTTTGTTTTTCTCCATTGTGGCCTGTAATGCTATCAAGGTTCAGTGCTATTAAGAGCATCTCTAATAGACCCCTTAAATCGCGGAAGTTTTCGGTTCGCGGAAAATACAGGTCGGTTTGAGCTGCGGCCGAACAGACCCCTTAAATTTAAACTTTCTCTCGTCCGTGTCCATAGCCAGCTAGCTCGTTCCTACGAAGTCGGCGAACAGCACATAAAATGGCCGAATATGGAATCGCCGGCGTCCAGGACGACTCACATGAAGCTAGCTAGCTTGAATCAGTCCAAACGGCCAAATATGGAGCCGTCGTCGCTGTAGCTAGCTGCATCGATTCAAGCGGACAGAGTCGCCTTAGCTAGCTCCTCCGTCAGGAGAGACACGGGCGTGTGGGCTGCTGGCGGGCGGCGGCTGGGGCGGCCGGGCGGGTGGCTGGCGTCCGGGGTGGCGCGGACGGCGGGTGCGGATGTTTTCATGTCAGTTGGGCTCCCGCCAAGTGCTTTCTCCTAAGGGAATCGTAGAAGTGGACGTGAAAATTATGTTTTTACAGATCGGGAGGAGCTTTTTAATGTGCCTCTTAAAAGACTTATAGATCAGAGTCGTTTACGGGTTTTATTCGGGTCGTTTTTTCCGCCTAAAACTGTAAATCGCCGGTTATTTTACAGTTTCGTGCGTTTTAAAGGGTCTGCTGGAGAAGTTTTTTCAGGGAAGCAACACTGAGTTTTCTCCTTTTCAAAAAAAGCATGGTTTAGGTCGGTCAGGTATAATTAATATCATCTTGATATTGATATATTACCTTTACCAACAATTTTTTTTATCCCGCAGGTTTTAATCCTATGATTTTGAGTTGGGGTTAATTTTCAAGTTTAAATCATCACTTTCCTGTGGCAGTTTTCGAGTTATTCATCTCCTAAAAGTTACAGCATGTAGTTTTTTTAGGGAAGCGGTTCTAGTTACTCCCTCTGTCCATTAGATCGGTATCGCGCCTTGGCGTGAGGGTGCCGGTCCTAATGTTTTGGTCAAGCAGGTAATGCTAAGTTAGTAGAAATCCATATGTAGCATATGGCTATTGCTCGGTTTGTGAATAATGATCTACAAGGCACTTGTGAATAACGATCTAAAAATGTTTGTGGGTATCATGGGTTTATAGGGACAACTCGCTTTCATGTTTGTGGTGGAAACATGTGTACATCAGAAACTTTAACTACAATATGGTATGGTAGACATGTACATGACCAAGCAAGAAATCGGAAATAGAACGGTGGGCGTCTTAAGTAAAGCAAGCACTAGCCAATTACATATAAGTTTGTATTGTTCCTCAGCGCTATTCAGGACGAAGATGATACATAGAGTAGCATACAGACCGCAACATCTGCTTGTCCTTCGAATTTGTATAGAAGCATGGAGGAAACCTCGTCATTGCACTAAACAAAGACACGTTAGTATACCGAAAAAAGGATAGAGAAAAAGACACATTAGTACACAGAAAAAGATAGAGGAATAAAGTTCGTGATGAATTGAAGCATGAATATTCTGAATTAGTGTATCGCCAAACAATGTATTTTTCACATAAATAAAAATGTCCGGAGGAAAAAAACAGTCATGTTGCGAGTGTTTATTGATTCACACTATCGATGCCTAATTAGTTGCCACCAAGAATAGGCTAAATCATACAATCCCAACCAAACCATCAATCGATCTCTGACAAAAGAGCACATAAAATTCTGAACAAAAGTGTTAAGTAGGTTAAAAGCTTCTGAAGGAAAAACAATTATATAAACCTACTCCAATTGATAAGTTTTTAATAATACAACCATCTACTTGACACAATATTAGCAAGCCCGGCCACTCATCTTGACACCAACGTCACATGGACTTTCACAATCTAACAGTGAAAGGAAACATGTTAAGAAATCGAGTAGAAGAGGAAAAAGGCATCGATACTGCCACTGACCTCCATGTCTCTATCCTCGCAGCATAATGCCTAGCAAATCACCTCTACCTCCTCCTCTATCTCTGTTTGTCCTCCTCAATAGAGAGAAACCACTTCCATTCCCCTATTCCAAGCATATCATTACAAATAGGATCAGAACGAGAGTTAAAACTACAGGGGTTGGAGAAGGTGAAGGGGAGGGGAATTATACCAAGCACCGACCTTCTATGAGCTGGATCAGCTGAGGGTGTAAAGGGCCGCAGTAAAGGGACGGTGCGAACGGCGGCAACAACCATGGATGCTTGTTCCCATGGAACCTCTCAGTTGCTGCTAGGGAGTCTCGTGGAGTAGCAGGCTGAGCAGCTCGTCTGGACGGCGGCAAAAACGTCATGGATGAGTCAACCAAACAGTGAACGTGTCACCTCCCACCTATCCAGCTGCGAGACACCGAAGGAATCATGAACATGTAAGTGAAAATAATGTGGTTATCTCTTGAGCCCTAGGAATAATGTAAGTGAAAATAGAAGATAGCGTGGGATTAGCATATGCTTAAAGAAAACATCATGGATAAAAACAACAAAGCAGCAACGGTTTATGTTATAAGTTTATGCCCAGTTGTTTTCTATAATGGTTCGTCCAATGGAAGCAATGCGACACTTAAACCTATTCATGGTTGCGGTCGTCGTCTCCTAATAAGGTGCCAGACAATCAGGAAAACCTACGATAGAACATGAACTTTCCAAATGCATAGCCTACCCTGATTTGCAATGCTCTAAACCCAAGCATATAAGGTATTATGTATGAAGTTTAATACTGATGATATAAAGAGAAAATGGACATGTGCGAGGTTACTGAATAACCAGTCAAGAAAATGACATTTGCACAAACGTATGGATTGAGAAAACTGAAACCTGAGTAGGAAGGTCCTCTACTTCAAGCCTATGCATCAACTTATAGAATCAACATGTACCAAAGTAAATTAATACGCTTTGAGATAACTTCACAGAGTATAAAGGGAGAAGATTTGAAATGTACAAACATAGGTCTCTCATGAAAAATGGGTGCTTGCATCCAAATGTTCCTCATGACTTATTTATGGAACCACAAAACTCTTTGAAGAAAACATGAGACTGCTATGATTTAAACTAATTTAGACTCTCATGTGCAATTTAGCCATTTTACTCATACTATTAAAAAACTAGAATTATTTTTAGATGGCACTAACAGTGCAAGCTTAGAAATAATGCACCACAACAGATCCCAAATCAATTAATTGGCTTCTTGGATAATGATATCGATCAAAATCAATGAATCAACCTACAGGAGTTTTAGACATGCAGCGTCACTAACAAATTTGAACTTACACTAGCACCAATGAAGAGGGACCGACATGTTCCTATGGATTGCTGATTACATAAGTTTAAGAAGTGCACCTAGATTGTGCAAAGTGCCCAAAGTATATAATAGTGTTGTGCGCCTAGCTAGATCTCCATCCATCCATCTGTTATGTCTTGGTATGGGTCTCATCTCCCTGCAAAGTAAACTTAATTTTTCGAAGATGAGACCATAATTGGATTAATCCGGCGGCTGCAGCCTACCTGCTGACCCACCTTGCTTCGACCATGGAACAGTTCCATCTGAAATCCACATCAGACTACCCGATATGAAGCAGTTAGCACTTAGCACATCTCATCTTATGGACAATCAATTTATAGTCTAGTTCGTCGCGTTCAGGCATCTTGAGTCTGGACACAACCTTTGAGCTGGATTGACAGTTTATTCATCATCCCTACCTGTCTCTTCTGCTGATTCTTCCATATCAGAGGCATTGACTGGTGCAGTCTCATTTGCTTCGACATTTTCATTGAGCTGCTCATTTGCTTCAGGTGTATGTGGAACTTGTTCATCGGCTGATGCAGATGCAATCTCATTCACTTCATGAACTGTGGTAGAGGCATTTTCTTCATGAATGCTTGCCATGGGACGGGGTGGAGGCCCGAGGACTTTGTGAAGCCTTTTAAAAGGAGAACAGTGTTGTTCATGGTCTTCGACCTCCATTATTGTGATTTCAAATGGCGAGTGTGGAGTATTCACCACATATGTGGCAATCTCTTTAGGAGGAGTGTGGGGATGCACTTCACCTTGTGGGAGCTGGATGCATCTCTTTCCAAAACTCGCCGTTGATTTTTAGGTTTGGTGCATCACCTATATAAATAAAAGATTCCGTTCTAAGTTGTGCTCCGGATGAGGCAATGATACCACAAGAGCATTTTCAAGTTGAGGAATACTCTCAGTATCACTGACAACATTATCTTGCTCGTGTTCTTCATATAGGGTGAGGCACCTGGTTAGTAGTCGTATGATGAGAAAGTGGCATGGGGGTAGTAGCGCGGGTGGAAGGTGGTTCCGCGGGCCGTGATCGGCTCATTGGCATGTTAGTCGTTTGTGTTCTTGCCATACAAAAATAACAAGCAACTATGTTGCTTCCACCCCTTCATACTTGACCAACAAGAACAATTCACTTTCTTTATTTTCACATATCATGGTGATCTAGGGAATGTACTATGATGTTACAAATCATTTAGTGCATCCCCGAGGCACCTCGCGAAGTCTTCTAGCCTCCTCAACCCTTCTCTTGGAGAAGCCACTTCACGCAACTGTTTCACCATTACACTACCAATGATCACTCCATCTACATCCCACTCGGCAATTTATGTCCACTCATGAGTGGAGGTCGGTAGTGTAACTATTTTATTCACTTGATATTAACACTCCCAAGTTAACACAACAAAGGAAGAAAAGCATATGCAAACACTAATTATATATAAAGGTAAACACTAGTCTCTTTTTGCAACAGAAAAATTGCAAATACCTTCTACCGTTCTACCGATTTAAATTTGTACCACCATGTTGCCTTGCCACCACAAATAATTAACCATTTTAATTGCATATCATGGGAGTGCATTCTTCAAACTCTTGGCATATACTTCTAGCCTCTTCAATCCTTCTCTTGGAGAATTTGCTTCACCCAACTGTTTCACCATTGCACTACCAATGATCACTCCATCTGAACCCCACCTGGCAATCTGTGTCCATTCATAAGTGGAGGTCAGCAATGTAATAAACTTATTGAGATTGTTCAATCAAGATTAATTTTTTTGGTGAATCTTTTGGTGTGTTATCTACCTGGCTAACATGTTCCGGGGTCGATATGCCAAAGCCAACCGCCACTGCCTTATCTGTGACCTACGGACAATTACAAAAGATATGTGACTGTTGATACTTTAAATATTACAAGGGGGAAATTTACATTGTTTCTTTCCTGGTTAAGAGAGAAGATTTGATGGTTTTAAAAATCATTTCTACAAACCTGCCTAATCTCCTGAAGAAGATCCTTGACATGTGGGTTTACTGTCGCCCTAGCTCCTGTAACTCCAACGACGCTTACCTGCATAATGCAATTAATTAGGGGACTGAAATTTTAATCATGATATCTTGACCACAAAGCCAGAATTGGAATAAGAAGCTACTCCATCCGTTCCTAAATATATGACCTTTTAGGGATTTCACTATAGACTACTCCCTCTGTAAACTAATATAAGAGCGTTTAGATCACTATTTTAGTGATCTAAACGCTCTTATATTAGTTTACGGAGGGCGTACATACGAAGCAAAATGAATGAATATACACTCTAAAGTATGTCTATATACATCCGTATGTAGTTCATAGTGGAATCTTTAAAAGCAGTGGCGTAGCTAGCCCAACATGCCATGGTGGTCCACAAATGCAAAATATTCACATAAATATATTTATTTATTATAAAAATATATTTTTCTCTATGCTATATAGATTATGGGGAAATTCCAGGGTGGTCCATGGACCACCCTGTCCACCCCCTAGATACGCCACTGTTTAAAAGGTCTTATATTAAGGAACATAGAGAGTAGGATTGTACGCATGTGTGTTGTGCAACTTACAAGGTAAACAAACCCTTCTGAAGCTTTTGTGATTTCTTTCATCCTCTCTGATGTTGTAGCTGGTGTTGTAAGAAGGATCTACAATCATTTGTTGAAGAAAAATATCATGTTTAATGACTGGCTTAAGTCTCAGTTATGTTAGCATTGCATTATATAATGTATAACAGGGGCATGGACCGATGCACGTACCAGCTCTAGATTGTTCTCTATGGCCTCTTTCCTGAAAGCATGTATCTGGTCGTATGGAAGATCGGGTATGATAAGGCCTGGAGTACATCCATGTAACAAGTGCGAATTAGCAAATCTGTTGTGTGGATTGTCAATGTCGCATAAAATATTTAGTTTGCTAACTCAGTTAATTACCTTTGACACCGGCTTCTTTGGCAGCCGCGGCGAAACTCCCTGTCCCACGGCGCAGGATGGGGCTGAAATAAGAGAAGATGACCACGGGGCAAGACAGCTCCGGCGTCACCTCCTTCAGCATCGACATCACGGCGTCGGTGGTTGCGCCAGCGGCTAGCGCCCGCGCCGCGGATGCCTGAATCACTGGCCCGTCGGCAGAGGGGTCAGAGAAGGGCAAGCCGAGCTCGATGACGTCGGCGCCGAGGCTGTCAAGGAGCTTGAGCGCCTCGGCCGTGGTCGCTAGGTCGGGGTCGCCGGCGGTGATGTACGGGATGAACGCCGTCTGCGCGCGCGCAACAGTAAAGCCTTCGTCGATTAGCATCGATATTTTACGTGCATGCATGCTGCGAACTGAGCTTAGTACGCTCGGCGCACTTACCTTGCCATTCGCCCTGACCCGAGACATGGCCTCTGCCACCGACAGGCCGTGCTTGCCGGCCGCGGACAGTGACGCACACCTCCCAGCAAGCGCGGGCGCGGGCACGGTCACCGCCGGTTCGAGCGACACCACCGCCGCCACGGCGACTGCTCTGACCACGGGCCTCCCCGGCAGCGGCACGGGCACCGCCACAGAGGCCACCGTGCCGCGACGCATGGGGCGGCTCAACGACGGAGCCGAGGAAGATGCCTTGAGCGCGAAAGCCATGCAGATAGCGCGAGGACGGCAGGCAGGAAAGTCAACCGACGTTGCTGTGTGGGCAGATAGGTGGCTAAGATATACACGAGCAGCAGAGAGAACACTTCGACTTTTTCTGGACGTGATGAGTGAAATGTTGGTGCGCGTCCGTTTATATAGCAGCAGCCGCGGCCGCCGTCGGCGCTTCGGACAGAGGAATACACATACGCGGCTACGAGTAAACTAATGGTGGGGTTGATTCCATCTCCACCATGAACCCCAACCGCACGCGGCCACAGAACTACGTCTTACTTTTTGGTAGTTTAATTTAATTTATTAATGATTCACTTTCTTCGGACACCAATAGCACATGAGAAAAGAAACACGAATACGCACGAGCATTACTTATCATTGCATTGATAGAAGGAGTAGAAAGTAGCAATTGCAGAGTGAATCGCACAAGGACAAATACGATGACCGGGCGTAAGGCTAGCCATAGTGGGGGTAACTTAGGTAGTAACTTAACACACTCCAAGACAATTTTGCTTATGTGGCAAGTATTTAATGAGGAGAGAGGTGTTTGGAGTAACATAATATGTTACTGTAACATAGCGCTTCCCGAGGTAAAATGAGTCTATAAGGCAATAAATGAGTTCATAAGGCAATAAATGAAATAAGTTACTACTACTAAGATATTTTGCACTATGGAGGTAGTAACTTAGACTAGTGTCATATGCATGAAAAGACTAAGTAGTAACATGCATATGTTACTAGTCTATGTTAGTACCTCCACAGTGGGTAGTGTGTCATGCATCTCTGCATTTATTACGTTGTAGACTCATTTTTTCTTAATATGTGTGATGTTACAGTAAGTAGATATGTTACCACATGCCTCTCTTTCTTCATTTATTATATGCCACATCATCTATTTTGCCTAGATAAGTGCGATGTTACCATCTATATTACTCTCACTGTGGGTAGTCTAAGTATCTTGGATCAGGCGTCATCCTTGATGATGTTGCATTAGGGCATGTACAAAGAGGGCATCACACTCTTAATGCCTCATCTCTTCCATCTAAGTAAAGATATATAGGGCATCATTTAGTTTCTCAAACACTAAACGCGTAGAGCTGCCCCATCAAGCCCACGTATGACATATATATACATCCTTGCTTTTTACCTTACTTTACATGCACAAGGAGGAGCTAGCTCACACCGTCTCTAGCTTTTGCCCTCTCTCGCTTTTGTCATGAGGAAGGCTACTTCCTCTGCAGGATCACGCTTTGATCTGCAAGCTACTAGTTGTGCCTACGTGGACAGATTAGAGTGACGTCAAGCGCTGGGGCAGCCGTCCACAGTGGTGCGTTGGCCATGCCCTTATGTCCGGTTCTTGGTCATAAAGGAGGTAGAGCAGAGCATGATGGAGGCCACAATGCATGGGCCGATCGACCATCCAGAAACGACCTTGGATCACGAGCCAGAGGAAGTTCTTAATGCAGAGGGGCACCCAAATTTTCAGGTGAGATGCCAGGAGGGGGCGGTGGTCGATCCCGAGAAAAGGGCTAGATAGCATGACTTAGCAGAATACGCGTCATCAGACGTCCATCGCCAGGAGATGCGGTCAGGCTCACTGGAGAGGGCAGCGACCCTAAGTTGGCGCCACAGGGACACTCACCGGATCAGCGCCGGAGGATAGAGTGATCCAACAGGCCCTCGCGAACATTGCACCCTTTCTGCCGACGTCAATGAACCATCGCGTGAAGGAGTAGAGCGATCTCAGAGATGGAAGATCCATTGAACCAATGATCCTCCCGAAAACGGTAAGTGTACGGCGCCAATCACCCAGGAAATGGATGCACGGAAGATAGATTGCACCTTGACGCCACAGGGATACGGAGGTGTTGTCAGGGAAGGAAATATGCCCTAGAGGCAATAATAAAGTTGCTATTTTATATTTACTTATATCATGATAAATGTTTATTATTTATACTAGAATTGTATTATCCGGAAACTTGATACATGTGTGGATACATAGACAAAACATTGTGTCTCTAGTAAGCCTCTACTAGACTAGCTCATTAATCAAAGATGGTTAAGTTTCCTAACCATAAACATGTGTTGTCATTTGATGAACGGGATCACATCATTAAGAGAATGTTGTGATGGACAAGACCCACCCTTTAGCTTAGCATAATGATTGTTAAGTTTTATTGCTATTGCTTTCTTCATGACTTATACATATTCCTTTTACTGTGAGATTATGCAACTCCCTGAATACCGGAGGAACACCTTGTGTGCTATCAAACGTCACAACGTAACTGGGTAATCTCTGAAGGTGTTTGTTAGGCTGGCATAGATCGAGATTAGGATTTGTCACTCCGAGTATCGAAGAGGTATCTCTGGGCCCTCTCGGTAATGCACATCACTATAAGCCTTGCAAGCAATGTGACTAATGAGTTCGTTGCGGGATGATGCATTACGGAACGAGTAAAGAGACTTGCCGGTAACGAGATTGAACTAGGTATGATGATACCGACGATCGAATCTTGGGCAAGTAATATACCGATGACAAAGGGAATAACGTATGTTGTCATTGCGGTTTGACTGATAAAGATCTTTGTAGAATATGTAGAGCATCCAGGTCCCGCTATTGGTTATTGACCGGAGATGTGTCTCGGTCATGTCTACATAGTTCTCGAACCCGTAGGGTTCGCACGCTTAACGTTTGATGACGATTTGTATTATGAGTTATGTGTTTTGGTGACCGAAGATTGTTCGGAGTCCCGGATGAGATCACGGACATGACGAGTAGTCTCGAAATAGTCGAGAGGCAAAGATTGATATATTGGATGATAGTATTTGGACACCATAATGGTTTCGCGATGTTTCAGATATTTATCGGAGTACCGAGGGGTTACCGGAACCCCCCGGGAAAAGTAATGGGCTTACATGGGCCATACGGGAGAGGGGAGGCAGCCCACAAGAGGTGGCCGTGCCCCCCTCCCATAGGGAGTCCGAATTGGACTAGGGGAGGGGGCGCGCCCCCCTTTTCTTCTCCTCTTTCCCCCCTCCATGAGAAGGAAAAAAGGGGGGCCAAATACTACTAGGACTGGAGTCCTAGTAGGATTCCCCTCTCCTTGGCGCGCCCCTGGTGGCCAGCCTCCTCCTATCCTCCTTTATATACGGGGGCAGGGGGCACCTCAAAGCACAACCGTTATTCTCTTAGCCGTGTGTTGTGCCCCCCTCTACAGTTTACTCATTCGGTCATAGCGTCGTAGTGCTTAGGCGAAGCCCTGCACGGATCACATCACCATCACCGTCACCATGCCGTCATGCTGACGGAACTCTCCCTCGACCCTATGCTAGATCAAGAGTTTGAGGGACGTCATCGAGTTGAACGTGTGCTGAACTCGGAGGTGCCGTACATTCGGTACTAGATCGGTTGGATCGCGAAGATGTTCGACTACATCAACCGCGTTAACCTAACGTTTCTGCTTTTGGTCTACGAGGATACGTGGACACATTCTACCCCTCTCGTTGCTATGCATCTCCTAGATAGATCTTGCGTGGTCGTAGGAATTTTTTTAAAATTGCATGCTACGTTCCCCAATAGTCAGGGGCGTGAGGGGTCAGTTTTGTGCAGCCAAATCAATCGGGCCCGCTAGGAGTGACCTATGCATTGTAGATCGAGGATGCCCATCCCACCTAGCACAAGCGTTCAACAGACTTTGGCCCAATTGACGAGGCAGTGCCCATAATTAGCCACCTTGCGCCATCCGCAACCACAACATCAACAACAAGTGGTGCAAGGCATTGAAAGATGTGGTCTAGCGTCTGCGTTGTGATGGTCCGACATGGATGTCGCGATGCCTGGTGGGCCTTTTGCCACCCAGGCGACAGCGGTGGTAGCTCAAACGGAAGCGATGACAGCGGTGCTGGCGGTGGCGGCGGCGATAACAACGACATGGACGACGACAGAGGTGTTGGTGGCCTGAGAGGCCATACCTACGAGGTCATTGTCCATTACTATGTTTGCATTGTGCCTAAAAGTGCATCATGCCTACAGAGTTCGCAGATACGACCAACCACACATTCTACAATAACTCATTCTCCATCACCGAGTACCCCGCCAATGTTCTTACTCAAAAAAGCTCAACTTCATTTGACCGAACACCTGTTAGGCGTGGTATCCGCCATGGACGGCGTCGACGGGGGCAGAGGGTACCGAGTTGTGGACAGATTCAGGGTGAACGATGGCGTAGCCCAAGACGAGCAAGCCCGTGAATCGGGGTTGCAGACGCCCGGAATGACCGGGCGGCTGCCGAAAGAGCTATAGCGACAACGAAGGACAAGAGGATGCGGATTCAAAGCAAGGGGGAGGGGCGGAGTGAAAGAAAAATGGTCCAGGAAGAGGATTTGAGTGGGTCAGGAATGTCGGAGTCCGACATGGCGGAGGTCTTGATGCCTGTAAACCTCCACCAATTTTGCGTCTTGCGGTAATTCGGACAAGCGGATGCATCCGCACAAACATGGATCCGCATTGGATGGCAAATACATCCGGACAGGAGACAAATTTGACCATTTCTAGAACCGAACCGGATGGTGCCCCAGCCTAGGCATCATGAAAACTGGTCGCTTTATTTGGGGGTGGGGGGGTCGAGAAAGAAAAGGGTCGTGTTGGAGGTGGCCCTTACGATTGAAAATTTGATGATGGTAGAGATATCCACATCTGCTACATAGTCCCGATGCGCGAACCAGCATGCTTCATTTTGCATAGCTCTGCAATGATCTTGACATGAAGATGATATCATTGAGGAAGTCAATACTCGCTCCATTCCACAATGTAATGCGTCCGTGCTTTTCTAGATCCAAGTTTGACCGTAAATTTAACCAATAAGACCGACTGCTGTGGGAGTAAAATTTATATCACTGAATTCATATAAAAATATGAATTTAGTGGTCTAATTTTTGCTCCCGCCGCAATCGGTCTTATTGGTTAAATTTACGGTTGAACTTAAATCTCGCGAAACACGGACGCACTAGATTGTGGAATAGAGTGAGTATAATACTATTTTCTCTTTCATATACTATAGTGCATATAATTTTTTTTAAAGTCAAACTTTGTAAATTTTGCTCAAATTTATAAAGAAAACTATGTATATGTACAATATGAAATATGTAATAAGTATAAAACTACTTTTTATAATGAATATAATCATATGGCATTCTAGATGTAAATGTTTTTTTTCGAAAACTTGATCAAAATTTGTGAGGCTTGCCTTTTTAAAAAATCTATACGCACGACATTATGGATTGGACGGAGTATGCCTCTTCACACTACAGTACTTACTCTGTATTTAAACTAGAAAAAACGTCCTGCATTTGTTTTACATTCCATAATATAAGCAGTCTATTCGCGTCAATTGTCCCCTGCCCACGCGTGTACTCCACGTGTTTTTCCTTTCATTTTTGCGCGGGCGTGTACTCCACGTGTTAAATATGTTTGCATCAAGATCACGAAACATATGTACTTCACCACCGGCTTGAAAATGAAACGGATGAAATCGACCACGACCGGTCTTCTCAGCTGATTCCTCTTCGCTCCGGACTTTGTCTTTCTCCGACGCGGAACAGAGGCGACGACTTTTTAACGCGGTGGAGGCGTGGAGCACGAGGGGACCGGTGATTAGCTTTACAAGTCGTTCGTAATCACCATCGGAGGACACGAATGCTAGCTTAGCCAAGCTGGTCAGCTCGAACAGCTGCAATAGTTTATCCTCTCGTTTCTCCTCCTCATGTTCCTGCTCAGCAGCCTAAGAAATACAAGAACTACAATTAACAACAAACACACAAGTGATGTGATGAAATGATCACAGTGACTGCAAATACGAGGATAGGAAGCTCACCCCCTCCCCGGGGCCGCGCCGCACCGGGGCTTCCCGTGCCGGCGCCCGAAGCCCTCTCTCCTCACCCCTCCCCTCCCTCTGCCGCCTCCGAAGGCACTGCCTCGCAATGCCTGAGCGACGTGGCCGCGGCGGGGCCCCTACTGGTCATGGCCAGGAATGGTGGTGGCGGCGCCCGCTCCCACTCCTTCTACTGCGGTGGTGCGTGGCGGCGGGGACCTGAGGCGCAACAGCGGCAGGCGGCTAACAACGGCGGCAGGGCGGGCTCGATCTACTCCCGCATGGGCCTGGCGGGCCCCAATCTCGCAACATGTTGCTTCCTATTCATGGCATCGGCGGTCTACGGCTCCAAGGAAATAGGGAATAGAATACTCAAATCGATCAGAAGTGTTATGCTTTATGTAAGCAATGCTAAAGGCTAACATCACGCGAGTAGACCAAGCTAGGATAAGACCCAACTTTGATGTGGTGTTCTCGGATCTGCCCGCATCACTTGGGCACCGGGGCGGCGGCCCCGGACATGGCGGCGGCGGCCTCCTTCTGCCGGTGGTGGGCATCGAGACATGGTTGATCTTGGGATCTCATATCTCACAAAATAACCAGCCAGGCGGTGGCCCTAGTGGTCTTCGCGCGAAGTCACCGTTCTACCTATGGTCAGTCCTCTTTGATTTGGTCATTCGTGAGTTCCGAACTTCTCCTTTGAAAGAAAACAAGGATTGGCGTATATGGCGCTCTTTGGACACCTTGATTGGATAGGGGCCAGTCATGTGCACCTGCAACATCAGCATAACTAGCTTCACCGGGGTATCGCGAAGCTCTATTTTTGTTGACACCTTGGGACATGTCTGCACCAAGATTTCCAAGGGACGCGGCCCCATCGTGCGGCAGGGAGCGGCCAACTTCACTGCCGCTACCAAACAGGCCGGTGTGCTAGGTAATTTAAACTAGCTCACTGATGTCACTGATACGTCTTCGACGTATCTATAATTTATGAAGTATTCATGCCATGTTTATAAAAAATTTATATGGTTTTGGTATAATTTTATTAGAACTAACCCGGACTGACGTTGTTTTCAGCAGAGCTACCGTGGTGTCATTTTTTATGCAGAAATAAAAATTCTCGGAATGGGCTGAAAATTTACGAAGAATATTTTTGGAAAATATAAAAAATACTGGAGCAAAAAGATACCAAAGAGGAGTCCCGGGGTAACCAAAAGGGTGGGAGCGATCCCACCCCCCTAGGGCGCGCCCCTACCTTGTCATCGCCTCGTGGACCCCCTTAACTTGTCCCCGTCGCCAACACCTAGTATAAATCCCAAAAACCTTAGATATAAACCTAGATCGGGAGTTCTGCTGCCGTAAGCCTCTGTAGCCACGAAAAACCAATATACCTGTTGGAGGGGG
The DNA here is from genome assembly GCF_018294505.1 of Triticum aestivum. Classification (NCBI taxonomy): domain Eukaryota; kingdom Viridiplantae; phylum Streptophyta; class Magnoliopsida; order Poales; family Poaceae; genus Triticum; species Triticum aestivum. Next base: position 624,039,928 of record NC_057806.1, on the reverse strand, counting down.
CCATCATCACCGGAGGCCATGGAGGAGGATCCCGGAGGGGGCCATCATCACCATGGAGGCCAAGGACTAGAGGGAGAACCTCTCCCCATCTAGGGTGGAGGCCATGTAGGAGAAAGCACAAGGGGGAGACCTTCTCCCCCTCTCTCTCGGTGGCGCCAGAGTGCCACCTGGGGAACCATCGTCTCGGTGGTCGTCTTCATTAACATCACCATCTTCATCACCTTCCTCATCTCTTTTCGGCTGTCCACTCTCCCGCACCCCGCTGTAAGCCCTTACTTGAACACGGTGCTTTATGCCACAGATTATGATCCAATGATGTGTTGCCATCCTATGATGTTTTGAGTAGATTTCTTTTGTCTTTTGGGTTGATTGATGATCTAGATTGACTTGAGTTGTATGTATTATTTTGGTGTTGTCCTATGGTGCCTTTCGTGCGCGCACACGTGAGGGATTCCCGCTGTAGGGTGTTGCAATACGTTCATGATTCGCTTATAGTGGGTTGCTAGTGTTGGAAATATCCCTAGAGGCAATAATAAATTAGTTATTATTATATTATATTTCATTGTTCATGATAATCGTTTATTATCCATGCTAGAATTGTATTGATAGGAAACTCAGATACATGTGTGGATACATAGACAACACCATGTCCCTAGTAAGCCTCTAGTTGACTAGCTCGTTGATCAATAGATGGTTACGGTTTCCTGACCATGGACACTGGATGTCGTTGATAACGGGATCACATCATTAGGAGAATGGTGTGATGGACAAGACCCAATCCTAAGCCTAGCACAAAGACCGTGTAGTTCGTATGCTAAAGCTTTTCTAATGTCAAGTATCATTTCCTTAGACCATGAGATTGTGCAACTCCCGGATACCGTAGGAATGCTTTGGATGTACCAAACGTCACAACGTAACTGGGTGGCTATAAAGGTTCACTACAGGTATCTCCAAAAGTGTCTGTTGGGTTGGCACGAATCGAGACTGGGATTTGTCACTCCATGTAGACGGAGAGGTATCTCTAGGCCCACTCGGTAGGACATCATCATAATGTGCACAATGTGATCAAGGAGTTGATCACGGGATGATGTGTTACGGAACGAGTAAAGAGACTTGCCGGTAACGAGATTGAACAAGGTATCGGGGTACCGACGATCGAATCTCGGGCAAGTATCATACCGATGGACAAAGGGAATTGTATACGGGATTGATTGAATCCTTGACATCGTGGTTCATACGATGAGATCATCATGGAGCATGTGGGAGCCAACATGGGTATCCGGATCCCGCTGTTGGTTATTGACCGGAGAGTTGTCTCGGCCATGTCTGGATGACTCCCGAGCCCGTAGGGTCTACACACTTAAGGTTCGATGATGCTAGGGTTATAGGGAATAGATGTACGTGGTTACCGAATGTTGTTCGGAGTCCCGGATGAGATCCCGAACGTCACGAGGAGTTCCGGAATGGTCCGGAGGTAAAGATTTATATATGGGAAGTCATCATACGGTCACCAGAATAATTCGGGGGTTACCGGTATTGTACCGGGACCACCAGAGGGGTTCCGGGGGTCCATCGGGAGGGTCCACCTGCCCCGGAGGGCCCTATGGGCTGTATGTGGAGAGGGACCAGCCCCTTAGTGGGCTGGGCGCCTCCCCCCCTTGGGCCCATGCACCTAGGGTTTGGGGGAACCCTAAAGGGGGGGGGGGCTTACCTTGGGGGGCAAGGCAACCCCCCTTGGCCGCCGCCCCCTCCTCAGATTGGATCTGAGGGGGCCGGCCCCCCTCTCCCTTGCCCCTATATATATGTGGGGGTTGGGAGGGCAGTCGCACCCAAGTTCTGGCGCAGCCCTCCCCCTCTCCCAAGTCCTCCTCTTCTCCTACGGTGCTTGGCGAAGCCCTGCAGGATTACCACGCTCCTCCTTCACCACCATGCCGTCGTGCTGCTGCTGGATGGAGTCTTCCCCAACCTCTCCTTCTCCCCTTGCTGGATCAAGGCGTAGGAGACGTCACCGGGCTATACGTGTGTTGAACGCGGAGGGGCCGTCCGTTCGGCACTAGGATCAACGGTGATTTGGATCACGACGAGTACGACTCCATCAACCCCGTTCACTTGAACGCTTCCGCTTAGCGATCTACAAGGGTATGTAGATGCACTCCCCTTCCCCTCGTTGCTAGATTACTCCATAGATTGATCTTCGTGATGCATAGAAAATTTTAAATTTCTGCTACGTTCCCCAACAGCTAGAGTGACAGAAGCTTAAACCCGAGTAAGGGGGTTGTTGCATATGGGATAAAGGGGACTTGATACTTTAATGCTATGATTGGGTTTTACCTTAATGATCTTTAGTAGTTGCAGATGCTTGCTAGAGTTCCAATCATAAGTGCATATGATCCAATAAGAGAAAGTATGTTAGCTTTATGCCTCTCCCTCATACAAAATTGCAATGAAAACTATCGATATTGTTAACAATTGCCTAGGACAATTCCACACACCGACCCATCATTATTCCAGACTCGCTATTTGTAATATATTGTGATATATTTGTTGGAAATATGCCCTAGAGGCAATAATAAAATGGTTATTATTGTATTTCCTTGTTCATGATAATTGTCTATTGTTCATGCTATAATTGTATTAACTTGAAACCGTAATACATGTGTGAATACATAGACCACAACATGTCCCTAGTAAGCCTCTAGTTGACTAGCTCGTTGATTAATAGATGGTTATCGTTTCCTGACCATGGACATTGGATGTCATTGATAACGGGATCACATCATTAGAAGAATGATGTGATGGACAAGACCCAATCCTAAGCATAGCACAAGAGCGTGTAGTTCGTTTTGCTAGAGCTTTTCTAATGTCAAGTATCGTTTCCTTAGACCATGAGATTGTGCAACTCCCGGATACCGTAGGAATGCTTTGGGTGTAACAAACGTCACAACGTAACTGGGTGGCTATTAAGGTGTACTATAGGTATCTCCGAAAGTGTCTGCTGGGTTGGCACGAATCGAGACTGGGATTTGTCACTCCGTATGACAGAGAGGTATCTTTGGGCCCACTCGGTAAGACATCATCGTAATAACCTCAATGTGACTAAGGGGTTGGTCACGGGATGATGTGTTACGGAACGAGTAAACAGACTTGTCGGTAACGAGATTGAACAAGGTATTGGGATACCGACGATCAAGTCTCGGGCAAGTAACATACCAGTAGACAAAGGGAATTGTATACGTGATTGATTGAATCCCCGACATCATGGTGCATCCGATGAGATCATCGTAGAACATGTGGGATCCAACATGGGTATCTAGACCGCTGTTGGTTATTGGCCGGAGAACGTCTCGGTCATGTCTACATGGTTCCCGAACACGTAGGGTCTACACACTTAAGGTTCGGTGACGCTAGAGTTGTTATGGGAAATTGTAGGTTGCTACCGAAGGTTGTTAGGAGTCTCGTATGAGATCCTGGATGTCACGTGGAGTTCCGGAATGGTCCGGAGGTGAAGATTTATATATGGGAAGTCCAGTTTCAGTCGCCGGAACGGTTTCAGGGGTTATCGGTATTGTACCTGGACCATCGAAAGGTGTCCGGAGGTCCACCGGGTGGGGCCACCTGCCTCGGGAGACTTAATGGGCTGAATATGGGAGGGAACCAGCCCCTAGTGGGCTGGTGCGCCAACCCCCCAAGGGCCCAAGGCACCTAGGGTTTGGAAACCCTAGGGGATGGGGGCGCCTCCACGTTGCTTGGGGGGCAAGTCTCCCCTCCTGGCCGCCCCCCCCCCCCTAGATGGGATCCAGAGGGGCCGTCCCCCTCTCCCCTTCACTCTATAAATAGAGGGAGGGTGGGAGGGCTGCAGCACCCCTTCCCTGGCGCAACCCTTCCCTCCTCCAACTCTTCCTTCTCCTCCGTAGAGCTTGGCAAAGCCCTGCAGGATTATCACGCTCCTCCTTCACTACCATGCCGTCGTGCTGCTGCTGGATGGAGTCTTCCCCAACCTCTCCTTCTCCCCTTGCTGGATCAAGGCGTAGGAGACGTCACCGGGCTGTACGTGTGTTGAACGCGGATGTGCCGTCCGTTCGGCACTAGGATCATCGGTGATTTGGATCACGACGAGTACGCCTCCATCAACCCCGTTCACTTGAACGCTTCCGCTTAGCAATCTACAAGGGTATGTAGATGCACTCCCCTTCCTCTCGTTGCTAGATTACTCCATAGATTGATCTTGGTGATGCGTAGAAAATTTTAAATTTCTGCTACGTTCCCCAACAGTGGCATCATGAGCTAGGTCTATGCATAGTTTCTATGCACGAGTAGAACACAAAGTAGTTGTGAGCGTCGATTTTGTCAATTTACTTGCCGTTACTAGTCTTATCTTGATTCGGCGGCATCATGGGATGAAGCGGCCCGGACCGACCTTACACGTACTCTTACGTGAGACTGGTTCCACCGACTGACATGCACTTGTTGCATAAGGTGGCTAGCGGGTGTCTGTCTCTCCCACTTCAGTCGGATCGGATTCGATGAAAAGGGTCCTTATGAAGGGTAAATAGAAATTGGCATATCACGTTGTGGTTTTCGCAGCATATGCCTTGTGATGTGATATGGCCAAAGGGATGTGATGAATGATATATGTGATGTATGAGATTGATCATGTTCTTGTAATAGGAATCACGACTTGCATGTCGATGAGTATGACAACCGGCAGGAGCCATAGGAGTTGTCTTAATTTATTTATGACCTGCGTGTCAACATAAACGTCATGTAATTACTTTACTTTATAGCTAAAGCGTTAGCCATAGTAGTAGAAGTAATAGATGACGAGACAACTTCAAGAAGACACGATGATGGAGATCATGGTGTCATGCCAGTGACAACGATGATCATGGAGCCCCGGAGATGGAGATCAAAAGGAGCAAAATGATATTGGCCATATCATGTCACTATTTGATTGCATGTAATGTTTATCATGTTTTACATCTTATTTGCTTAGAACGACGGTAGCTTAAATAATATGATCCCTCACTAAAGTTTCAAGAAAGTGTTCCCCCTAACTGTGCACCATTGCGAAGGTTCGTCGTTTCGAAGCACCACGTGATGATCGGGTGTGATAGATTCTAACGTTCGAATACAACGGGTGTAAGCCAGATTTACACACGCAATACACTTAGGTTGACTTGACGAGCCTAGCATGTACAGACATGGCCTCGGAACACGGAAGACCGAAAGGTCAAACATGAGTCGTATAGAAGATACATCAACATGAGATGTTCACCGTTGATGACTAGTCCGTCTCACGTGATGATCGGACACGGCCTAGTCGATTCGGATCATGTTTCACTTAGATGACTAGAGGGATGTCTATCTGAGTGGGAGTTCATTAAATAATTTGATTAGATGAACTCAATTATCATGAACATAGTCTAAATTGTCTTTGCAAATATGTTGTAGATAAATAGCTCACGTTGTAGCTCCCTGTTTCAATACGTTCCTAGAGAAAGATTAAGTTGAAAGATATTGTAAGCAATGATGCGGACTAGGTCCGTAGTCCGAGGAGTGTCCTCACTGCTACACAGAAGGCTTATGTCTTTGATGCACCGCTCGATGTGCAAACCCCTACAACGTCGTCTGTGGATGTTGTGAACACCTGACAGACACATCCTGATGACTACTTGATAGTTTAGTGCACCATACTTTACGGCTTAGAATCGGGATTCCAATGACGTTTTGAACGCCATAAGACATATGAGATGTTCCAAGAGCTGAAATTGGGATTTCAGGCTCATGCCCGTGTTGAGAGGTGTGAGACCTCTGACAAGTTCTTTAGCCAACAAGATGGAGGAGAATAGCTCAGCTAGTGAGCATGTGCTCAGAATGTCTGGGTGCTACAATCACTTAAATCAAGTGGGAGTTAAACTTCCAGATAAGATAGTGATTGATAGAGTTCTCTAGCCACTATCACTAAGCTACTAGATCTTCGTGATGAACTATGACATGCAAGGGATGGAGTTGATCCCGGAGCTGTTCGCGGTGCTTAAGACCGCAAAAGGTAGAAATCAAGAAGGAGCATCAAGTGTTGATGGTTTAACAAGACCACTGGTTTCAAGAAGGGCAAGGGCTAGAAGGGAAACTTCATGGATGGCAAACCAGTTGCCGCTCCAGTGAAGGAACCCAAGGTTGAACCCAAACCCGAGACTAAGTGCTTCTATTGTAAGGGGAACGGTCACTGGTAGCGGAATTACCCCAAATGCATGGTAGATAAGAAGGCTGGCAACTTCAACAAAGTATATACGTGTTATTAATGTGTACCTCACTAGTACTCCTGGTAGCACCTGGGTATTGGATACCGGTTCAGTTACTATTATTGGTGACTTGAAGCAAAAGCTACGGACTGAACGGAGACTGGCTAAGGGCGAGGTGACGATGTGTGTTGGAAGTGTTTCCAAAGTTGATGAGATCACCATCGCACGCTCCATCTGCCTTCGGGATTAGTATTGAACCTAGATAAATGTTATCAGGTGTCTACGTTGAGCATGAATATGATTAGATCATGTTCATTGCAATACGGTCATTCATTTAAGTTAGAGAATAATGGTTATTCTGTTTACATGAATGATACCTTTCATGGTCATGCACCCTATGTGAATGGTTCATTGAATCTCGGTCGTGGTAATACACATGTTCACGCCAAAAGATGTAGAGTTAATAATGATAGTACCACTTTCTTGTGGCACTGCGGCTTAGGTCATATTGGCGTAAGATGCATGAAGAAACTCCATGTCGATGGATGTTTGGAGTCACTTGATTTTGAATCGCTTGACACATGCGAGCCATGCCTCATGGGCAGGATGACTAAGACCCCGTTTCAGGTACAATGAAACGGACAAGTGACTTGTTGTAAATCATACATGCTGATGCGTGTGATCCAATGAGAATTGAAGCGTCCGGTGGATATCGCTATTTTCTCATCTTCACTGACGATTTGAGTAGATATAGGTATATTTACTGAATGAAGCACAAGTCTGAAATGTTTGAAAAGTTCAAGCGATTTCAAAGTGAAGTTAAGAATCATCATAACAATAAGATCATGTTCCTACGATCTGATCAAAAGGGGATTTTCTGAGTTATGAGTTTGGCAATCATTTAAGACATTGTGGAATTGTTTCGCAGTTGAAGCCACCTGGAACACCACAAGGTAATGATGTGTCCGGACGTCGTAATCGAACCTTATGAGATATGGTGCGATCTATGATGTCTCTTACCAATCTACCGCTATTATTTTGAGGTTATGCATTAGAGACAGTTGCATTCACTTTAGATAGTACACCATCTAAGTCCGTTGAGACGACATCGTGTGAACATTGGTTTGGCAAGAAACCAAAGTTGTCATTTCGTAATGTTTGGGGCTGCGATGCTTAAGGCTTTAGCCAGAGAAGCTCGAACCCAAAGCGGACAAACACATCTTCATAGGATACCCAAAGGTGACAGTTGGGTATACCTTCTATCTCAGATCCGAGGGCAAATTGTTTGTCGCTAAGAACGGGTCCTTTCTCGAGAAGGAGTTTCTCTCGAAAGAATTGAGTGGGAGGAAGATAGAACTTGATGAGGTTGTCAAACCTTTATTTCAACCAGAGACTGATGCAACACAGAAAGATGTTTTCTGTGGAGCCTACATCTGTTGAATAGGAAGTTAATGATAGTGATCATGAAGCTTCGGGTCAAGTTGCTATCGAACCCCGTAGGTCGACAATGATATGTACTACTCCTGAGTGGTACGGTAATCCTGTCTTAGATATCATGTTGTTAGACAACAATGAACCTACGAACTATGGAGAAGCGATGGTGGGCCCGTATTCCGACAAATGGTTAGAAGCCATGAAATCCGAGATAGGATCCATATATCAGAACAAAGTATGGACCTTGGTGGACTTGCCCGATGATCAGCAAGCCATTGAGATAAATGGGTCTTTAAGAAGAAGACAGACGTGGGCGGTAATGTTACCGTCTATGAAGCTCGACTTGTGGGAAAGAGTCTTTTCACAAGTTCAAGGAGTTGACTACAATGAGAATTTTTCACCCTTAGCGATGCTTAAGTCTGTCGGAATCATGATAGCATTAGCTGTATTTTTCGATTATGAAATCTTACAGATGGATGTCAAAAAAAGTTTTCTTACCAGTTTTCGTAAGAAAAGTTGTATGTGATACAATAAAAGGTTTTGTCGATCCTAAGGGTGCTAAAAGGTATGCTGGCTCCAGCAATCCTTCTATGGACTAGAGAAAGCATCTCGGAATCGGAATATATGTTTTGATGGAGTGATCAAAGCTTTTAGGTTTATACAATGTTTGCTAGAAACTTGTATTTACAAGAAAGTGAGACTGGAGCACTACAACATTTCTGATAAGTATATGTGGATGACATATTTTTGATCCAAAATAATGTAAAATTTCTGGAAAGCATAAACGGTTGTTTGAAGAGTGTTTTCAAAGGAAGACCTGGATAAAGCTGCTTACATATTGGGCATCAAGATCTATAGAGATAGATCAAGACGCCTGATGGTACTTTCAAAGAACGCACACCTTGACATGTTTTTGAAGGAGTTCAAAATAGATCAGCCAAAGAAGGGGTTCTTACTTGAGTTGTAAGGTGTGAAGTTGAGTAAGACTCAAAGCTTGACCACGGCATAAGAAAGAGAAAGGACGAAGGTCGTACCCTATGCTTTTGTCATAGGCTCTATACGGTATGCCATGCTGAAGTACCGCACCTGATGTGTGCCTTGCCACATGTCTGGCAAGAGGGTATAAAGGTGATCTAGGAGTAGATCACTAGATAGCGGTCAAAATTATCCTTAGAGGAATAAGGAAATGTTTCTCGGTTATGGAGGTGATAAAGAGTTCGACGTAAAGAGTTACGTCGATGCAAGCTTAACACCTATCCGGATAGCTCTGAGTAGAGATACCGGATACGTATAATGGAGCAACAATTTGGAATAGCTCCAAGTGGAACGTGGCAGCAACATCTACGATATAAAGTTTTGCGAAATACATAGGGATCTGAATATGGCAAGACCCGTTGACTACAACCTCTCTCACAAGCATAACATGATCAAACCCAGAACTCTTTGAGTGTTTATCACATAGTGATGTGAACTAGATCATTGAGTCTAGTAGACTCTTGGATGTTGGTCACATGGCGATGTGACCTGTGAGTGTTAATCACATGGCGATGTGAACTAGATTATTGACTCTAGTGCAAGTGGGAGACTGTTAGAAATATGCCCTAGAGGCAATAATAAATTAGTTATTATTATATTATATTTCATTGTTCATGATAATCGTTTATTATCCATGCTAGAATTGTATTGATAGGAAAATCAGATACATGTGTGGATACATAGACAACACCATGTCCCTAGTAAGCCTCTAGTTGACTAGCTCGTTGATCAATAGATGGTTACGGTTTCCTGACGATGGACATTGGATGTCGTTGATAACGAGATCACATCATTAGGAGAATGATGTGATGGACAAGACCCAATCCTAAGCTTAGCACAAAGATCGTGTAGTTCGTATGCTAAAGCTTTTCTAATGTCAAGTATCATTTCCTTAGACCATGAGATTGTGCAACTCCCGGATACCGTAGGAATGCTTTGGGCGTACCAAACGTCACAACGTAACTGGGTGGCTATAAAGGTTCACTACAGGTATCTCCGAGAGTGTCTGTTGGGTTGGCACAAATCGAGACTGGGATTTGTCACTCCGTGTAAACGGAGAGGTATCTCTAGGCCCACTCGGTAGGACATCATCATAATATGCACAATGTGATCAAGGAGTTGATCACAGGATGATGTGTTACGGAACGAGTAAAGAGACTTGCCAGTAACGAGATTGAACAAGGTATCGGGGTACCGACGATCGAATCTCGGGCAAGTATCGTACCGATGGACAAAGGGAATTGTATACGGGATTGATTGAATCCTTGACATCGTGGTTCATACGATGAGATCATCGTGGAGCATGTGGGAGCCAACATGGGTATCCAGATCCCGTTGTTGGTTATTGACCGGAGAGTTGTCTCGGCCATGTCTGCATGACTCCCGAGCCCGTAGGGTCTACACACTTAAGGTTCGATGACGCTAGGGTTATAGGGAATAGATGTACGTGGTTACCGAATGTTGTTCGGAGTCCCGGATGAGATCCCGGACGTCACGAGGAGTTCCGGAATGGTCCGGAGGTAAAGATTTATATATAGGAAGTCATCATACGGTCACCGGAATAATTCGGGGGTTACCGGTATTGTACCGGGACCACCAGAGGGGTTCCGGGGGTCCACCGGGAGGGTCCACCTGCCCCGGAGGGCCCTATGGGCTGTATGTGGAGAGGGACCAGCCCCTTAGTGGGCTGGGCGCCTCCCCCCTAGGGCCCATGCGCCTAGGGTTTGGGGGAACCCTAAAGGGGGGGCGCCCCCTTGCCTTGGGGGGCAAGGCAACCCCCCTTGGCCGCCGCCCCCTCCTCAGATTGGATCTGAGGGGGCCGGCCCCCCTCTCCCTTGCCCCTATATATATGTAGGGGTTGGGAGGGCAGCCGCACCCAAGTTCTGGCGCAGCCCTCCCCCTCTCCCAAGTCCTCCTCTTCTCCTACGGTGCTTGGCGAAGCCCTGCAGGATTACCACGCTCCTCCTTCACCACCATGCCGTCGTGCTGCTGCTGGATGGAGTCTTCCCCAACCTCTCCTTCTCCCCTTGCTGGATCAAGGCGTAGGAGACGTCACCGGGCTATACGTGTGTTGAACGCGGAGGGGCCGTCCGTTCGGCACTAGGATCAACGGTGATTTGGATCACGACGAGTACGACTCCATCAACCCCGTTCACTTGAACGCTTCCGCTTAGCGATCTACAAGGGTATGTAGATGCACTCCCCTTCCCCTCGTTGCTAGATTACTCCATAGATTGATCTTCGTGATGCATAGAAAATTTTAAATTTCTGCTACGTTCCCCAACAGCTAGAGTGACAGAAGCTTAAACCCGAGTAAGGGGGTTGTTGCATATGGGATAAAGGGGACTTGATACTTTAATGCTATGATTGGGTTTTACCTTAATGATCTTTAGTAGTTGCAGATGCTTGCTAGAGTTCCAATCATAAGTGCATATGATCCAATAAGAGAAAGTATGTTAGCTTTATGCCTCTCCCTCATACAAAATTGCAATGAAAACTATCGATATTGTTAACAATTGCCTAGGACAATTCCACACACCGACCCATCATTATTCCAGACTCGCTATTTGTAATATATTGTGATATATTTGTTGGAAATATGCCCTAGAGGCAATAATAAAATGGTTATTATTGTATTTCCTTGTTCATGATAATTGTCTATTGTTCATGCTATAATTGTATTAACTTGAAACCGTAATACATGTGTGAATACATAGACCACAACATGTCCCTAGTAAGCCTCTAGTTGACTAGCTCGTTGATTAATAGATGGTTATCGTTTCCTGACCATGGACATTGGATGTCATTGATAACGGGATCACATCATTAGAAGAATGATGTGATGGACAAGACCCAATCCTAAGCATAGCACAAGAGCGTGTAGTTCGTTTTGCTAGAGCTTTTCTAATGTCAAGTATCGTTTCCTTAGACCATGAGATTGTGCAACTCCCGGATACCGTAGGAATGCTTTGGGTGTAACAAACGTCACAACGTAACTGGGTGGCTATTAAGGTGTACTATAGGTATCTCCGAAAGTGTCTGCTGGGTTGGCACGAATCGAGACTGGGATTTGTCACTCCGTATGACAGAGAGGTATCTTTGGGCCCACTCGGTAAGACATCATCGTAATAACCTCAATGTGACTAAGGGGTTGGTCACGGGATGATGTGTTACGGAACGAGTAAACAGACTTGTCGGTAACGAGATTGAACAAGGTATTGGGATACCGACGATCAAGTCTCGGGCAAGTAACATACCAGTAGACAAAGGGAATTGTATACGTGATTGATTGAATCCCCGACATCATGGTGCATCCGATGAGATCATCGTAGAACATGTGGGATCCAACATGGGTATCTAGACCGCTGTTGGTTATTGGCCGGAGAACGTCTCGGTCATGTCTACATGGTTCCCGAACACGTAGGGTCTACACACTTAAGGTTCGGTGACGCTAGAGTTGTTATGGGAAATTGTAGGTTGCTACCGAAGGTTGTTAGGAGTCTCGTATGAGATCCTGGATGTCACGTGGAGTTCCGGAATGGTCCGGAGGTGAAGATTTATATATGGGAAGTCCAGTTTCAGTCGCCGGAACGGTTTCAGGGGTTATCGGTATTGTACCTGGACCATCGAAAGGTGTCCGGAGGTCCACCGGGTGGGGCCACCTGCCTCGGGAGACTTAATGGGCTGAATATGGGAGGGAACCAGCCCCTAGTGGGCTGGTGCGCCAACCCCCCAAGGGCCCAAGGCACCTAGGGTTTGGAAACCCTAGGGGATGGGGGCGCCTCCACGTTGCTTGGGGGGCAAGTCTCCCCTCCTGGCCGCCCCCCCCCCCCTAGATGGGATCCAGAGGGGCCGTCCCCCTCTCCCCTTCACTCTATAAATAGAGGGAGGGTGGGAGGGCTGCAGCACCCCTTCCCTGGCGCAACCCTTCCCTCCTCCAACTCTTCCTTCTCCTCCGTAGAGCTTGGCAAAGCCCTGCAGGAATACCACAAGCTCCACAACCACGCCGGCGTGCTGCCGGAGTTCTCCCTCAACTTCTCCTCTCCTCTTGCTGGATCAAGAAGGAGGAGACGTCCCCGGGCTGTACGTGTGTTGAACGCGGAGGCGCCGTCCGTTTGGCGCTAGATCGGATCTTCCGTGATTTGAATCGCCGCGAGTACAACTCCATCAACCGCGTTCTTGTAACGCTTCCGCTTAGCGATCTTCAAGGGTATGAAGATGCACTCCCTCTCTCTCGTTGCTAGCATCTCCTAGATTGATCTTGGTGGCACGTAGGAAAATTTTGAATTATTGCTACGTTCCCCAATAGTGGCATCATGAGCTAGGTCTATGCGTAGATTCTATGCACGAGTAGAACACAAAGTAGTTGTGGGTGATGATTTGTTCAATTTGCTTGTCGTTACTAGTCTTATCTTGATTCGGCGACATTGCGGGATGAAGCGGCCCGGACCGACCTTACACGTACAATTACGTGAGACAGGTTCCACCGACTGACATGCACTTGATGCATAAGGTGGCTTGCGGGTGTCTGTCTCTCCCACTTTAGTCAGATCAGATTCGATGAAGAGGGTCCTTATGAAGGGTAAATAGAAATTGGCATATCACCTTTGTGGCTTTTGCGTAGGTAAGAAACGTTCTTGATAGAAACCCATAACAGCCACGTAAAACATGCAACAACAATTAGAGGACGTCTAACTTGTTTTTGTAGGGTATGCTATGTGATGTACTTAATTACCATGAACATAGTCAAAAGGTCTTTGCAAATTATGTCGTAGCTTACGCTTTGGTTCTACTATTTAAGATATGTTCCTAGAGAAAATTTAGTTGAAAGTTGATAGTAGAAATTATGCGGACTGGGTTCATAAACTGAGGATTATCCTCATTGCTGCGCAGAAGGCTTATGTCCTTAATGCACCGCTCAGTGTGTTGAACCTCGAGCGTCGTCTGTGGATGTTGCGAACATCTGACATGCACATCTTGATGACTACGTGATAGTTCAGTGCGCAATGCTAACGGTTTAGAATTGAGACGCCAAAGACGTTTTTTTGAAACATCACAGAACATATGAGAAGTTCCAAAGACTGGAATTGGGATTACAGACTAGTGCCCACGTCAAGAGGTATGAGACCTCTGGCAAGTTTCTTAAGCCTGCAAACTAAGGGAGAAAAGCTCAATCGTTGAGCATGTGCTCAGATTGTCTGAGTACTACAATCGCTTGAATCGAGTGGGAGTTAATCTTCCAGATGAGATAGTGATAGTTCTCCATAGTCACTGCCACCAAGCTATTAGAGCTTAGTGATGAACTATAACATATCAGGGATAGACATGATGATCCTTGAGCAATTCGCGATGTTTGACACCGCGAAAGTAGAAATCAAGTAGGAGCATCAATTGTTGATGGTTAGTAAAACCACTAGTTTCAAGAAGGGCAAGGAAAAGAAGGGATACTTCATGAAACGACAAATCAGTTGCTGCTCTAGTGATGAAACCGAAGGTTGAACCCAAATCCGGGACTTAGTGCTTCTGTAATGAGGGGAACGGTCACTGAAGCAGAACTACCCTAGATACTTGGTAGATGAGAAGGCTGGCAAGGTCGACAGAAGTATTTTGAATATACATTATATTATTGTGTACTTTACTAGTACTCCTAGTAGCACCAGTGTCGGGGATATACCCCGCGGTATGACCCGGCCGGATATATGACCCGGCCAGACTTGGCGTTTCATTGGTAACCCACCAGAGGATTGGCGACTTACGTGTCTGACGGTTCACTGGTGTGACGACTCACGAGCCTGAAGACTCATTGGTGACCCGTCGGGTCAGACGGATGACAAGGGCCCAAGGCCCAGTAGGCTGACTCATGTTATTGTGGGTCGGCTTAAGACGGAAGGCATGAGAAATATTTCCTTTACAAGGAAGTAAGACCCGTACTTGTATCCGACTTGTAATAGAGAATAACTTAGTTCTAATCCTACTAGGACTCTATATGTAAGCCGCCTCTTCAACTTATATAAGGAGGGGCATGGCTCCCCAAAGAGAGACAAGCAACAAGAAACAATATTTAGGGCTAGACACAAAGAGGAGAGCCGGCTTACGGCGACTCCCTCATAATCATAATGAGACCTAGCCACAAACAGCATGTAGGGTTATTACCGGATGATGTTTCCCGGGGCCCGAAGCTGTCTAAATCCTTGTCTTGTGTGTTGCGTCTCTCGATTCTGCTCAACCCCTGCAAGCTACCACATAGATGCGTTGGCCTCGTGACTAAGTCCTTACACTAGGACATCTGTCGTGACAATTCCACGACAGTTGGCGCCCACCGTGGGGCTGGCGCACGGTGATGTTGAGTTCTTGGAGGGATTTTTCTTAGGGTTTCGAAAAGTTCGCAAGTTTCCGGATGAGGAGAAGCCGTCTTGGAAATTCAACAGTTCAACGGGTCTTTGTTACAGACGCAGGAGTCAAGCAGCAGTAGTCACACGCGTTTTGACAGATTGTTTTCTATCATGGAGGCAAAAGGAATTTTCTTCACCGACTCAAAAGAAAATACGACGACTTATGTTTTAGTTGGAACACGTAACATTGATCAGCCAAGTACTAAGGCCGAAGCCTGCAGAATAATTGGAAATATATGCCTGTGTATCGTCCAACAGCAGCATATGGAGAGGAGTCAAGCAAGTCAATGCAATCTCAAGCATGCATACTAATGCAACTAAGCAATGTACACACGTACGTCCTCTAAGGCAAGTCAAAATCAAAAGGGAGGAAAAAGCACATCCGATAGAAATATTGTCGCTGTGTCACATGAACAAGCATACGGTCAACGTTGGTCTACACTATCCAGATTTGGATTCCATCTTCAACTCTACAGCCGAGTCGCCGTCCGCCGCGCTGGCGGCTGTCTGAGTCGCCGCCGTGACCCGCCCCATCACAGGCCTTCTGATCAGCCCCGTCGCGTCAAGCCAACCGTCTGGCGCCGCTCCCACAGCTTTGCGGCAAGTCGCCGTCACTATCCGGCTTTGTGCCTGATTCAAGTTGCTACCGGTTTCTGAGCCGTCCGGCCTTGACCCGCCAGCCGACGGGTCGTGTCCGTCACCTCACTTTTTCAGTCAGCCACCGCGCGACCTCGCCTCTAGGCCACCCGCGCCGTGAGCCGCCCAGCCATGCGGCCACCTACCGCACTAGTCCGCCTCTGCCTTTGGCTGGCCTCGCGCCCCTGCCTCCCCTCGCAGTTTGTCCATGGGCTCTGCCCTGCCTTGGTTGCTGCGCCTGTGCACCCGTCCCCGAGCCGCTCGCTTGATGGCTTGACTCCGTCTGGTTGCCCTGCCCAAGGCCGGGTGCTCTGCCTGGGTATCGCTCACTGAAAGTTGGTTGGTCTAAATGAAAGACAGTATCTACATAATATATTTCCATACATGAGCTGTTCTTCAGAGTATTTTGTGTGCAGCTTACAAGCACTTGTTCTAGGACATGCACCCGTCGAGCGTGCATTGCTTGGAGTAGATGGTCACTGATTGGTATTTGTGTGTGAAGCTACGCGTACTATATACTGAGCACAGGGAGTACTAGTCAAGTCTGATTTTCTTTCCATTGGAACATTCACATGGAGGAGAAATGCATATACGCATGATTGGTTCAAAGACCATTATGCCAAACACAAAAAGGAGCACGGGTTTTAGTGAGCTGTTCTCTTAATCTCGTGGCTCCTGTCATTTGAGTTTACATCAAAGACGTCGCGTCAGTTTCAGTAAAGCTGCCTGACGAGCAGGCATGCACGTTGGTCAGGTGTGTAAACCACCGCCCCTATAGTACATTCTATTGGTACAATCTACTTCAAACACGCCGAAGAGCCAGTAATTCAACAGAGGCAATAAACACAAACCTCGATGATTGTTTGGTCTGGTTATCTAAACTTGGTTTGCGCGTCAGTATCATCCGATAAAAAAATATCAGATGATATTCATCCAAGTCTATTTCTAGTACATATTGTTTTTTTGTCAAAGAACAACTACTTTGTCTGTGTATTTTTATATATGCAGGACAATGATTCATCATTTGCTGTTGGACGGGTGTGCGCAAGCCGCCGTCTATGCAGTTCGATCTACATCAACTCGTTAGGATCGCGCCCGCGATTAACTGGTCATCCGTGCGGCTTACCGCGCCCACGATTGACTCATCATCCGCACCCGCGGCCAAACCGTTTCCAACACTGTTGCCGGCTCATCTGTCTGCACCGGGTTACAACGCCATAGCCGACTCATCTGTCCGAGCCGCCTCTGATGTTGCGGTCCTTTTACTATCCGCCCTGCGGTCTGGCTTATTCAACATGTCGGGTTGACTAACGGACACCGGTGGGGATCATAAAGTCCAAATACATCAGGTGATATCCGTCCAGACTATTTTAAATAGCACATATTAAATTGTTTGAGAACAATTACTCTGGTATGTGCTATTTTTTCGCAGGACTACTATTCGTTACAAATGTGTCGCAAAGGGACGTGCGCCAATATTATCTTTTGCACTAGCGTGGACGAGAGAGTCGTCACCCCCGCTACATCAACGCACGCGGTTGACTCATCGTCCGCGCGTGCGACGCCCGCGGCCGATTCGCACGCGTCTGCGCCGCTTCCAACACGGCAGCCGACTCGCTCGTCCACGCCGGCTTACAGCACCGCGGTCGACTCTTCCGTCCACACCGGCTTACAACGCCGCAGCCGACTCATTTACTGTCCGGACGAGTCAGGTGGTATCCATCTAAAATATATCTTATTGGCGCATATTATTTTTGTCAAAAAGCGGTTTATCTTTGCCTTGGTCTACAATATTGTTGATGCAGGACAATTGTCCACTACATCAAAACGACGTGGTTAGCTTGCCCGCACCGGCTTACAGTGCCACGGCTAACTCATCTGTCTGTGTCGCCTCTGATGTTACGGTTGTCTTTACCGTCCGTTTCTTGCGGCCTGGTCTACATCAACACACCTGGCCGCATTTGTCTGGATGAGCTGTTTATTGAATATGAGCAAGTCACTACTTGGGAAGCCCGGCTTTCTTCCAACAATTTGGAGGCAAATTATCATATATTATCAGTCGCCGTCTGCACTGGATGGTTCAATGGGCAGTCGCATAAGTCGCCGCCACTACAGTTTGGTTAAACTTCAAACAGCCCGTTGGAAGGAGCCATTGGCCGAGTTGCTGACACAGCTCATACGGGATCATTTATAACCTGTCACAGTCACCTCAACCTTCTGTGGATTCACATCACGCTATCAACGCCAATGATATACACCTTCTGCTATGGTCAAATATGGAGAATCTCAAGCCAACTCCTTGAGTCGTCTTGAGACTCGGGGGCTACAATGGTATGACTCGGCAAAATTAACCGGTTTAAATAAATTCAAGAACTTCGGGTCATTGAAGGGAAAAAAAACCTGGCCCCGGAGATTACTGCTAGATCGATGAAAATTTAAAAGCCATCAGAAGATTTCCGACTCAAAATAAGGATTCTGGTTTAAAATCCGGCTCAAGAGACATCTTTCTCCCACAAAGCACTGAAGCTCTCAAATCCTGTTCAAAATCCGGCCCAAGGTAAATTTGTCCCTCACAAATTTTTGAAGCTCTCAAATCCGGTTCAAAATCCGGCTCAAGGTAAATTTGTCCCTCACAAATTTTTGAAGCTTTCAAATCCGGTTTAAAGTTCCGGTTCAAAAAGAATTAATCTCTCGCAAGTTCAAGTTCTAAGAAAAATTAAAGGTTGCCAAAAAGAACTTGCTGCCATGATGCGCGGTTCAAACATAGGTATCCTGCCTTACGGCTTACCTTATTATGGTCACTTGGGGGCTTCCTGTTCAAACATAGGTTGTATTCGAACCAAAGAGAACATAGCTGTCGTAACCCTTTTGATCGGCGCAAAGCCAAACTCACTAGGGGGCTTCTTGATCGTATCCGAATCATAGCTTAACCCCTTTTGGGTCCGACTTGGATCGTATTCGAATCAGGGTCGTTAAAAACCTCTCAAGGTCATTTGGGGGCTTCCTGTTCAAACATAGGTCGTATTCGAACCAAAGAGAACATAGCTGTCGGTACCCTCTTGACCGGCACAACGCCAAAGCCGCTGGGGGCTACATGATCGTATTTGAATCCTAGCTTAACCCCTTTGGAACGATTTACTGATCGTATTCGAATCAGAAACCTCGATTTTTATTTGGTTTAAAGTTTTTCAAACAATCTTTTGGGTTTTGAGACTTTTTGCTCATATCTGAAGCACATAAGTGTGGTTTCGTTTAAACCCGGCTTGGCTTTGGACAATAAGTCGCCAACATATGACAATCATCATATATTTGGAAGTATTGGCTTCTAAGGATTGGGTTATCACCCTTACTGCACAGGTCATGTAAACCGGCAGTACAAATTAAATATCACAATGGTTATATGTGAGGTATTATGACCCGCCCTGCGGTAAACCACGAAGGGTTCTTGTGATCTACTTGTGTGCAGGGTAAGACTACATTTGGGTGGTTACCCGCCCTGGCTCTTGACGTTAAGTCGCCAGGGCATATGTTGTTTAAACTCTGTGCAGGATTTGCAGAATTATGACTTATATAAATGCTTCAGTCCAAGCTCATCACTGAAATTGGTGTCTCAAAAGGGTTATCAATTATTGATTTTCTCAAGGGCTATAGGCCACCGGGTTACAAAAATTCCGGCTTACAATGAATGTGCATTAAGTCGTCATCGGCCAAGAGCCGCCAGGTATTTAAACTCCGGATTTACTTGTCAACCGATGAGGTATTCAAATCTTTAATAGCCAAAATTGGCTGGATTTTCATGATGATATTGAATGATTGAGGTTTTCATACCGGATTATATTATTCAAATCTTGAATAGCCAACATGGCTGAATTTCTATTGTGATTATCAATAACTAGTGTTATGATTGAGGTTTTCAAAGTTGCTTTAGCGCAGCGGCTATTATTTTTATCAATGGATATGATTTATTTTACAATGGAAGGAATAGTCCCGAGTCGCTGCAGGCTTACGACCCGACACTTGGGGGCTACATTATTCAAGTTGAGATTATATCAAATATGCAAGTCCCATGTCACTGCCAGCATGCACCATGGCACTTGGGGGCTAATGCAAAGTCATTTTTACTGGCCTTATTGAAGACCTGACTCATCACATTGTAATGAGCCGGCCCTTGGGGGCTACATATTGCTGCTCAAGTCTACATCTACAAAGTCCCTGCTCATTATTGCATAATGACCCGGCCCTTGGGGGCTACACCGGTTGAAGTTTTTGTGAGCATAAGACAATTACAAGTCCCAGGTTGATGCAAGCATGACAACCCGGCACTTGGGGGCTATAGGTAATATGGATATAAGGGAGAAAAATCTTCAAATTCTTAGTTTTGAGTAAACCAGATTAACCCGGCGTCACCAATAACTATGACCCGGTGTTGGCAACAATTATGACCCGGTGCTATCAATATTTACAACCGGATGTTTTGGCAATGATAAACCGGCAAGTTCTACAAGCCGGCTAATATCAGTTGAATATTTGAAGACCAATATTTTTGTCAAGTAAGAGCATTGAAGACCGACTCAAATGGATTCTTTATTTACAATATTTCTTCTACAAGCAAGTTGATTATGAAGCCGTCCTATTGACCCGGATTTTCTAAAAATGACAAAGACTTAAGGATGACCAGGAGCCGGCTTACAATAATATTTAACCCGGATCACAACCTGTCAAATTTGCTCTTGTGTTTATATTGCAGATCAGTTTAACATGGATAAATCCAAATTAAATTGGGGGCTAATGTCGGGGATATACCAGGGTAATAAATACCGGTTTGGTTGCTAAGTGTTAGTAACTCGAAATAAAAGGCTACGGAGACTAGCTAAAGGTGAGATGACGATATGTGTTGGAAGTGTTTCCAAGGTTGATGTGATCAAACATCACACGCTCCCTCTACCATCGGGATTGGTGTTAAATCTAAATAATTGTTATTTGGTGTTTGCGTTGAGCATAGACATGATTGGATTATGTTTATCGCAATATGGTTATTCAATTAATAAGAATAATGGTTACTCTGTTTATTTGAATGATACCTTCAATGGTCTTGCACCTAAAATGAATGGTTTATTGAATCTCGATCGTAGTGATACACATGTTCATGCCAAAAGATATAAGATAGTAATGATAGTACCACATACTTGTGGCACTGCCATTTGAGTCATATTGGTATAAAACGCATGAAGAAGCTCCATGTTGATGGATCTTTGGACTCACCTCGTTTTTGAAAAGATTGAGACATGCGAACCATGTCTATTGGTATATATGCATGAAGAAACTCCATACAGATGGATCGTTTGGACTCACTTGATTTTGAATCACTTGAGACATGCAAATCATACCACATGGGCAAGATGACTGAAAGGCCTCGTTTTCAGTAAGATGGAACAAGGAAGCAACTTGTTGGAAGTAATACATTTTGATGTGTGCAGTCCAATGAGTGCTGAGGCACGCAGTGGATATCGTTATGTTATTACTTCACAGATGATTTGAGTAGATGCTGAATATATTTACTTGATGAAACACAAGTCTGAATTATTGAAAGGATTAAGTAATTTCATAGTGAAGTTGAAGATCGTCGTGACAAGAGGATAAAATGTCTATGATATGATCATAGAGATGAATATCTGAGTTACGAGTTTGGCACACAATTAAGACATTGTGGAAATTGTTTCACAACTAATACCGCCTGGAACACCATAGTGGGATGGTGTGTCCGAACATCATAACTACACCCTATTGGATATGGTGCATACCATGATGTCTATTATCGAATTACCACTATCGTTTATGGGTTAAGCATTAGAGACAACCACATTCACTTTAAATAGGGCACCACGCAATTCCATTGAGACACCACCGTATGAACTATGGTTTAGAAAAAACTAAGATGTCGTTTCTTAAAAGTTTGGGGCTGCGACACT
>NC_057806.1:623716393-623717924 GCF_018294505.1 Triticum aestivum | reverse complement strand
CTCTTTTTTTTTCTTTCAAAATGATTGTTCTTCAGAAAGCTTATGTAGCTATGTTTCTGTATGCAGGTCACTGACAAAGCAGTTGCTGTTGGATTTGGCATATCCACCCCTGACCATGTTAGGCAGGTAATAAACAAGGTTTGCTATATATGAGAAGAACCGTATGTTCTTCTATATCTTAATATGCATGTATATATGATAACGATTACTCCCTCCATTTCATAATTCTTATTATGATTTTAGTTTAAATTTCCATAATTCTTGTTGTGGTTTTAATTCAGTTTTGAACTAGAATTAATTTAAACTAAAACCATAGTAAAATTATGAAACGGAGGGAGCATTATTTTGCGGCAAAAGAGAATTTATATTAGCTAACGAATTGTTACTGGATGCATGCAGGTTGCTCAGTGGGGTGCAGACGGTGTGATAATCGGCAGTGCGATGGTGAAGCAGCTAGGTGAAGCAAATTCTCCGAGAGAAGGATTAAAGAGGCTGGAAGTATATGCCAGGAGTCTCAAGGATGCACTGCATGCCGTGATATGTACAATATAGGACAATGTTACTAAATATCGACGAACCGGAATTGCGATGGCAAGTTAGCTTGGTGTTCCTAGTAATACAAGTGGTGGTAGAAGCAATAAGCTAGAAGTATTTGTTAGTTTTTTCTTGTATGGCATGCAAATGATGGTGGTTGGAGTACCCGGTCCTTTCCTTCTAGCCAATTAATTAAGTTCATTAAGTTAGAAAAAAAATCTTGTATCCGCTCCTCGATCGCCTTTACAAGAAAAATGTTGCACCTACGTAAAACTTAGGGCCTCTTTACGCAATCTTTCAAACTAATCTCTCCACTCCGCCTGAATTCAACCGAATGCCCCCCTTCCCTTAATTTCCTCCAACCAAAAAATGCTAGCTAAAATGTTTACGTTAATCACATAACAAAACTTGTGTATCCTTGTCGGGAAAAAAACTTGTGTATGTGTAGCATTGCTCTCTCTCTCTCTCTCTCTCTCATCACAAATGCTTTGTGTATAAACTTTATTTTATTGGCAGCGAAACGAAAAATAAAAGCATTGACATGTACTTGTATGTTCTGCATTGGTCTTACGAAGATGCAACGACGATAGTAAATCACGTTCGTGTTCTCAAGTGAAACGCGAGAGAGCTGCATGCCTTATTTTGAGCGAGAGCTTTTTTTAGACAAATTTT
Source organism: Triticum aestivum (assembly GCF_018294505.1). Lineage (NCBI taxonomy): Eukaryota > Viridiplantae > Streptophyta > Magnoliopsida > Poales > Poaceae > Triticum > Triticum aestivum. The sequence goes on along the minus strand of NC_057806.1, from coordinate 623,716,718 downwards.
GAGCGAGAGCTGCTAACAGGTGTGGACAGTTTCTTTCTTTCTTTCTTTTTGAGGCGGCGACCTTGTGGGCTGCGGGACGGCCTGTAGGGCGGTCGCATGGCCCGGCCTGCTAATGCAAACGAGGCGCCCACTCTCTCTCTGCTTTCGGCTTCGTTACGACGCGGCCCGCCGCGCAGTCCAGTCAAAGAAAAAGTCGACGCCACCTCACTGCAGGGGACGCCGTCGCGCGGAGCCAGCCAGGGCGGTCGCCGCCGGCCGCGACCATGGCCGACGGCAAGCGCAGCGTCGCGGAGACCTTCTCCAGCCTCCGGGAGCGCGGCAAGGT
>NC_057806.1:623692442-623715980 GCF_018294505.1 Triticum aestivum | reverse complement strand
GATTGTGCCGTCCGTGTGCGTGTATGGGTGGGGGTGGGGTTCTGCGCCGCGGCGTCGGTGTAGCGAACTAATTCAGGTGTACAAGCCTGCGACAGCCTGAATCTATTCCTCTCATAGATGTACCTTCACAATGGTAGCCTTTCTCCATGTTTCTTACCAGAGGCCAATGCAAATTTTTGGGATTGCGTTACATGTACTCGATGAATTTTCCACATGACACGCCTTTGGCGGAAAACAGTACTAGCAGTAGCACACAACAGGATGTCAGCATTGCACATATTCTGTGGGTCATTTTAGGGTGTTCGGCTAACATTGAAATTTTCAGACGGCATTCATCCCATTCATCACCGCCGGTGACCCTGATTTGGCGACCACGTCTGAAGGCGCTGAGGATCCTAGACTCCTGCGGCTCAGACGTGATTGAGCTCGGCGTGCCCTACTCGGATCCATTAGCTGATGGTCCAGTCATTCAGGTACATGTTCCGATTTTTCTTCACGCTTATCAGCTTTAGTAGTACTTGTCATTGGGCTACAAGTGTTTTTGGATTCACAGCCATTTCATTTTCAGGCTGCAGCATCATGTGCGCTTAAGAAGGGCACTAAGCTCGGTTCTGTCTTGGCGATGCTCACGGAGGTTATACGAGAGCTCTCTTGTCCAATAGTTCTCTTCACATACTACAACCCGATTCTAAAGAATGGAGTGCGGAACTTCATGGCTAAGATTAAGCAAGCTGGTGTACATGGTATCTTTTCTTACTACTATATGCTGATTGTGATGTATTTATTTTGCATTTATGCTCTTGTTAGTAGTTGCTGTTGTTGATCTGCTTTTTCTTTCTGAGAAAATTGATTTGCTTGCTATGCTGCAGGTCTTGTCGTACCTGATCTTCCTTTGGAGGAGACAACATTGTTGAGGAGCGAGGCCACTATGCATAACATAGAGCTGGTGAGTCCTTGCTATCATCTTGTCATGTAATGTTCGTGTGAATTTTTTCTTGTATTTGTGTCATTGGCTCCCTACATTGATCATCTTTAGGTCCTAAAATAGATTCTCACTAGAGATTAGACCTATGCATTTTTCAGCAAGTGCTATGGCGATGCTTACATCGAATTATCTAGAACCTGAACAAGGCTGGTCCATGGAATGAGAAGTAAGACCAGGTCAAAAGACCCTCCTGGTGAGGCGATTTTAACTAGGCCACATTTAGAAATTCAGCGCAATCTGGTTTCAGATCCTCTTCTAGTTAGAATATGGGTACCCCTGATTGATGTGGATTTGGCCTGCTGCGGCTCTCGCGACAGTCGCCCCCGCGGGCGACCGGTCGCGCCTCCAGCGCCTCCTCCCCGAGCTCTCCCCCTCCCCTCTCTCATTGCCGCCGTCGCTGGCGGTGGCGGCCACTGGCATTTCCCCTCGCGGGTCGCTCTGACGCGGGGCGGTGCGGCGCTGCGGGGTGCTCCTAGGCGGCGGCGGTCCGGCGCGGCGGCGGTGCTCTCCGGCATGGTGGCGGGGGATCTTCTGGGCGGCGGCGCTGCCGTTGGCGGCGGGGCGGTGCGATCGGGCCCCATCTGGGTCTGGGCGGGCCGGCGGCGGGGAGGGTCGTCGGTGTGGCTTCTGGGAGGCCGGGGAGCAACGATGGGCGGGTGGATGCTGGCGGCGCTGGTGCCGCCCTGCTGCAGCGTGGCCGGCGGGGCTTTACGGGCCCAAATCGGGCCTGGCCGGGCCAGGGGTGGCCTGGTATGCCCTGCTGCGTCCGGACGGCGACCGCGACGGTGCCGGAGACTCGGGCCCCCCGCACGACGGCGGTGGAGGTAGTTCCCTCCCGCGTGGCTCCGGTGCTGCTGCTCCTGTCGCCTCGTGCGTCTCTCTCCATCCTCTTGGCCTCGTGGTGGTGATCTCGGTGAGACGGCGTGGGTGGCGTCAAGACCGCGGTGGCGCATGCTGGTGGGCGGCGAGGTGGCTGGTTGGCTCCGGTCTGGTTGGGCGGTGGGGTTTGGAGTGCGGGAGAAATCCCTTGCCGGCTCTCTTCCGGCTCCGATGCGGTGACACCTGCGGTTGCCACCATCCCTTCTTGGAGGGTGTCGGATGTATCCATCCCCCACTTCCTTTCGCGTGCCGGGGGAAACCCTAGGACACGTCCGGGCAGCAATGTCGTCGACGTCGCATCCCTTGTTGGAGGTGCTGCTTGGTACGTGGCGGGTTGGAGCCTGGGTCTGTGGTGGGTCAATTTCGGAGGGCGCAGCGGCGGCGGGTCATCCGCGCTTTGTCGAGCTGCCGTTGTTGGCATTTCTTTCTTCTTCTTTGTTCTTTGTTCTTTTCTTTGGGCTTGTTGTGCTTCTCGCCCGAGCATTCCTATGTATCGGTGTTGGTTGCTTTGGAATACAAAGCGGGGGGAAACCCTTTTTCGGTAATTTGGGGTAAACCAGGCCAAGTGACCAGTTCAGGCCTGGACAAGTTGATCAGGCTGCACTAGGTGGGCCAGTAGGTGCTCAGGTTTACTTGATATCACCTGGATACACTTTTATCTTATACTCTATGTTAAACTGTATGGTCATGAAATATCCATGCATTGAAGTGCTAAACATGACTGACCTGTTACCTACACTACCTAGTTAGAATGGTATCGCAGTAGAAATTTTTTTGTGTATATATCATGGACTTATAACTGAAAAGGTTTTCTTGAGTTTATTCGTTTAACGATTTATATTTTCACTTGGCTGCAGGTGCTACTAACAACACCAACCACACCAACAGAGAGGATGAAGGAAATCACAAAAGCTTCAGAAGGATTCGTTTATCTTGTGAGCGTCAAGACACCTACTATTTGCTCAAAGTTTGTCACTAGATAAACAACATTTCTTGCTTTTATCCCTTGCTTAGTAATAGTTCAAGTTGTGTGGAATATTTATTAACTAGTCTATGTGTTTGCATATTAATGACACACCATATAATTTGTCATCTTGGGCTTATAACTTCCCTGGAATTTGAGCAGAAAAGTATTAAAGGAAGGCAACTATAAGTTTGCAAACTGCAAGCAACATGAAGGGTCACTTTATCTGTTATGTTCACCTCATGTTGTACATCAACCCTGATATTTTTTAAACACTCGATTTGGTAACTAGCTCATAAGTTATGCAGGTGAGTGCTGTCGGAGTTACAGGTGCACGCTCAAATGTAAACTTACGTGTTGAGCATCTTCTTCAGGAGATCAAGCAGGTTTGCGAAACTATAACCCTCTTCTCATTGGTAGCATTTGTGTATAGAAATCTGCTCTAAAGAATGCTTATAGTTAATATAACAGCTTTTTTCCTTGAGTTTTCAGGTTACAGACAAACCTGTGGCTGTTGGCTTTGGCATATCAACTCCAGAGCATGCGAAGCAGGTGAATATAGGCTCTCACAACTTCCCTGTCAAGTGTTTGGTCTATCTTTTGTTGCAAGTTTCGATAGCTTTTCTGTTTGTAATGCAGATCGCGGGCTGGGGAGCGGATGGTGTGATTATTGGCAGTGCGGTTGTTAGACAGCTGGGTGAAGCCGCTTCTCCTGAAGAAGGGCTGAGAAGAATAGAAGAGTACGCCAAGAGCATCAAGGCTGCTATTCCATGAGATGGCAGTTCCATCATGAACAAGCCAATTAGTAGATCGTAAGCATGTCGTTTATCATCTGGTAGTCTGCTCGATGGACCTGGAATTTGTAGTTTGTCTAGCATATTTGATTCCAGTGCTCAAAACAATTATAACTTTGTGTGTTATAATCACAATATGAATTAACAAGGTAATCTGGAAATGGTACGAAGCTCGATCGTGAAATACTAATTGTTTATCATTTCTCTTTCGAGGAAAAATATTGTGAGATGCAGTGTTCTTATGGGGAAATATGGAATGTTAGAATTTGGAAGGATTTGTCCTGAGAGGAGCAACATGATAAGTCCATGGTGCATTTATATGGCCCGCTTGAATTTTGCCATCTGAATCCATCATTCTTCTCATTTTCTATGCGCTGAAAATGGCACTGCCCTCAGATTCTTCTTCTTGCCCTCTTCAGGACGGACGCAGGGTCGACCAGGCTAGGCTACAGTCTGGTCCCCACTGTATGGTGTGCTGATAACTTCTTGTTTCAAGCTCGTATTTATTTCGTACTCTTCCTTTTGGAATATGTGTTTTAGTAAACGCGCAGTCAAACATTTTATGCGCCCTTAGATTTTTTTCCAGACAGATGCTTTGGTACAATATAATTCTGGTATGTTTACTGTATCCGAGATGCATATTGGGGCTGTATACTTGTCATGCAGCCGTAGAAATAAAAGGTGAGATTCTTTCTGGCTTGGTTGTCTGGACATGGTCAACATGGAAGAACCAGTCCCTGGTTTATATGTATGATGTCCTTGATTATTATAATATCTAACTGTACCCACTTGTCAGCATTTCATATAAGATTACCCTGGTTTGTGGCACAATTGGAGGATGGATGAGAGTAGCAAGGACAGGAACCATTGACTTTTCAGACCTTTCCCTTTCCTGAACCGAACAGATACATTTATTTTTTCTATGGACCATGACATTGGAAAATATCCAGCTGTTGGTGTAGGTTCTCCAACCAAGGAATGTCTACATGCATCCAAACTTCCAAAAGAATAGTGTGGTCCAGTTTACTCTTGGGCTGTAGTAGTATTGAAAGTTGACTTTTCTTCTCCCGTCTCCCCACACCAACTGAGCACAATCATCTTTCTTCTCCCAATTCTGGCTGAAAGTCAAGGTCGCATCCATCTGCTCATCACCATTTATCTTATCTCAGGTTCTTAACTTCTCTTTCTTCACATTTTTTTTCCGTTTCTACATAATTTCTTTCCCGTTAACTTCTTTTCTTCTCTGAAATTGAATATCTTGCGATTTGCAGGAATAATACCTCCTCTCAGAATGGGCGCCGAACTAACTGTTACGGGGTGGTTCTTGTCGCCAATCATACGGGAGATGCAGGACACCGCTTTGGCCTACATAAAGGGGCAATTCAGTTGGAAGAAAGATCAGGAGAAGGACCTTGAACGCCTTGACATCACCCTGACAGAGATTCTGACCATTGTGGATGTCATCGAGAAGAGGGAGATAAAGGATGGGAACCAGAGGAGGCTGCTAAGCATACTTAAAGACGCCATTTACGGCGCTGTCGATGTGCTGGACGGCTTCCAGTACATGGTCCTCAAGTCCAAGGTTGATAGCCAGTCTGCGGTGAGTCGTGTCACCTCAACCTGTATTTACTTGGGTAAACGTTTGATAGGTGCCGACGAATTCCGGAGGAAGCTAGCAGATATTTTGGAGAAATTAGGCATTGTCAAGACAACAGCAGATACCCTATTGAAGGTAGTTAATTTTGACAATGCTACTGCAAAGTTAATTTTGACAATGCTACTTCCCCTTTGAAGGAAAATCACCATATATATGGTCGAAGAGATGAGCTTCATAAGCTGAGAGATATGTTGTTTGAGATAAGCGACAGTAATGCACCCGGACCCAGTAATGCACCTGTACCCAGTGGCTCAAGCATTGATGTTATATCCATTATAGGTGTTGGTGGGGTTGGCAAGACTAGCCTTGCACGGTTGGCGTTCGGAGATGAACAAGTACGCATGAACTTCGGTCTCAGGATGTGGGTTTCTGTATCTGATACTTATGGTGAGATTAGATTAACAAGGGATATTTTGGAGTCTTTAACTGATGCAAATTATCACACTGTTGCTGAATTTCATGAATTGCAGAATGCTCTTCGTCAAAAGATAGCTGGAAAGAAATTTCTCCTCATACTAGACGATGTTTGGTATGACGAGGACAGAACAAAATGGGAGAATGAATTACTATGGAGCAAAGTGTTGTCTTCTTTGAATACTGGACTGGAAGGGTCGAAGATTTTGGTGACAACTCGAGCTGACAAAGCTTGCAGTATCCTGCATGCTAGGACACCCCCTTTACGTTTGGGAGGATTGGACAGAGATGATTACTGGTTGCTATTCAGAAACCATGCTTTTGGTGAGAAATACCCAGGACAATTTCCAGAACTCAAGGAAGTAGGAATACAAATTTGTCGCAGATTGAATGGTTTGCCTCTAGCAGCAAAGATAATCGGTCGCCTATTGAATGCTGACTTGGATGTCAGACACTGGAAGAAAGTTCTGGATAGTGATATATCTGATGATGTTATGAAGGTTCTAAGGTTGAGTTACCAGCACTTACCTGTCCAATTGAAGCTATGCTTTAGCTTCTGCAGCCTTTTCCCGAAGGACTGGCGTTTTGAACCTCAAAGGCTCACTGAAATGTGGATTGCACAGGGTTTTGTGCAGAGGGAGGATTCATATGACACTGATACAAATATTGAGGATGTGGCAAAGGGCTACTTCAATGAACTTGTGCAAAGATCATTCTTTGAGCGGTCATTGTTGGACCTCCCAACAGAGTATGTCATGCATGATTTGATCAATGACTTGGCTCGGAATGTCTCGAAGGACGAGTATGTCAGGGTTGAAAATGATAAACAAAAGGAGATCCCACCAAACATTCGTCATCTATCAATATCAGCAAATTTGTTAGGCAGCATGAAGAAAACAGAGTTGAGAAATTTGCGCACCTTGATTGTTTGGAAGAAAACATGGTCTTGCTTAAAATTGTCCCTTCCAGATGATGTATTCAAGAAGTCCAAGAGCATCCGTGTGCTGGACTTGAGTGGTTGTTGCCTGGATAGGCTGCCGACATCAGTGGAAGTTCTTAAACATCTGCGTTATTTCGCTTTTCGGGTTCCTCAGAGGCCGTGGCAAACATCATTGATTTGGCTTTATCACCTGGAGGTCTTGGTCACAAGAGGGCACTCCTGCCGGGAAAGTGAATGCGCTAACCTTCCTGCAAACATGAAGAGGAACTTGCTCAAATTAAGAAAAGCTTTCCTTCTCAATGTTGGCGGCGCCACGATATCTGGTTTCGGGGGACAAACTCTTCTCCGTGGCCACGGGGAGTTCCATGTCAGGAAGGAGAGTGGCTACAGACTAGGTGAGTTGAAGGAGATGAAAAATATTAGTGGACAGCTAAAAAATTAGATCTCTTGAGAATGTTGAACATCAGCAAGAGGCAGCTAATGCCTGCCTAGATCGCAAAGAGCAAATCAAATATTTGGAACTTGAGTGGAGCATCCATGCAAGGGCTTTAACTTCTGATATTGACAATGATGTGCTCAGTGCCCTTCGACCTCACCGTGGTCTTGAACGGCTGAAGATCATTGGATATGGAGGAATGAGGTCACCCAGTTGGTTTGAGACAAATTGGCTGACTGCATTGAGTTCTTTAGCTCTTGAGGACTGCATGGGTTGGGTACAGTTGCCCCCTTTCGGTCAGCTTCCTCTGCTCAAGTATCTTGAGCTAAGAGGCATGCATGCTGTCAGAGAGATAGGTCAAGAATTCTATGGGAATGGTGACGTAAAGGGCTTTCCAATTTTGGAAGACATGATATTTGATGGCATGCTGAACTGGGATGGCTGGTCTGGAATCGAAGATGGTTCTTTGTTTCCATGCCTTGAAAGACTACTCGTATCACGGTGTCCAAAGATTCGAGAAATACCAACCTTTAGTGCAACACCAAGAGTTGAAGTCGAAATATCACCTGATTCCCCGCCAGCTTCTTGTTTAATCGAGTCACTAATTGCAACCGCATCAAGGTTGATCTTTCTAGTTAGCTCCTGCAGCTTCTTGAGTGACCTAACCACTGAGCAACTAAACCATGTTGCTGAGTTGAACCTGCAGAACTGTACAGATCCAATGCCAGCTGGTGGATTTCACAGACTTAGCTCCCTTCAGGTGTTCAGGATCAGCAACTGTTCAACGTTATTGTCATCAGTCAGTACAGAAGCAGTTGACACATATTTACTTTCTCCATCTCTTTGCCATATTGAAATAGCTCAAAGCAATGTTCATTGCAGCTTATTACCAAGGTATTTGCAAGGCCTAACTTGCCTCTCGACGTTGGTGCTCAATAGCTGCCATTTGATGACATCATTGTCATTTGCTTCTGAATCCCCCCACCTCGTTGCTCTGGAAAGTATAACCATTAAAGATTGCAATGAGCTAGCTTCATTGGATGGATTTAGAAATCTTAGTGCTCTCCGGAAGTTAGTCGTTGCAGATTGTTACAGTTTCTGCTCCTTGCCGGTTGATTTGAATATAGTGGGATCTCTTGAGAAATTAGTCATATGTGGGTGCCCAATGATGAGGTTTCTCCCCGAAGATGGCCTGCCAGCTTCTGTGCAGACTATTTTGTTATCAAAATGCCATCCAGAGCTTGATACCCAGCTTCAGAGGAAGGAAGGTGCTGAATGGAACAAGATTGTTCATATCCCTGAGAAGAAATTAGAGGTATATACTGTTCGCATTCACTTATATTCGATCTTCATCTTATTACAATTTCTGTGTCCTCTTTTATTTGCACACTTCTACTTGTACTTTGGTGGAGCGTGTACCAATAATTGACAAAGTCAAATCACTTTTCTCATTGCTAGTTTCCAACAAAGTTCAGTTAGTACAATGATATGTGCTTTTACTTATATTTTGCCATCTGCTCAGGTAGGGCTGATTGATTTGTTGACTATATTTCCGGCCAATTCTTCCTGAAGATGTTATTATACTCTCTGACTACAAGGTATGTTTTCCTAAACCAGCATGATGCATTTGGGTTTAGTCGAACCAGATATCACTTCTAGTGTTCTGGTACCTGTGTAAAGCTTTTGCTCTGTTCCAGGATTGCAAACTCTTGGATGGATATTGCCTTTGCAGTTTACCAGCCGCAACTCTACAAGGGGAAAGACAATCTTTCTGTATGTTGGATGTGTTCAGATTTTCATCAGCTGCTTTTTTTTCTGCGGAACAATTTTTAGGTCAGGTTTGTATATTTTTATTTTCCGTAAATGTAGACAGGGTGGACTGAAGTTTGGTCTTTGGTGGCTGAAAAACGAAAACCATGTTCTGAGAAGAATTCTAAAGTAGAACTGGCACTCACTTGCAAATAACTGCCTTCCTGTGCAGCGTGCACTGAACAGTGTTACAATCGAACAAGGCAGCAAAACTACCTTCCCGTGCAGCGTGCACAGTTTTTTTTTTTTTTTTTGCTAGGGAGCTGGATGACTTGTAACCAAAGGGCCTGGAATTGGTAGTTCATCTAGCGTATTTGAATATTTGATTCTAGCACTTGAACCAACCGGCATATGCTCATGTGTTAGAAACACAAAAAATAATGATTCAAGGCAATTCGGAAATGGTAGGAAGCTTGGTCCCACAAGGCTGATTGAGTGGAGGTGATAAATCCTGATATTTTGTTTCTAGTTCATTCTTTTCTGGGAGGTGGTAGAGCGTTTTCCAGGTTCTGAAATATGAATGCTTCAGTTCTGTCGAATAAATGGACAGAGTATCTGACCGACCTTTCGGAGGAGTTCGTTTTTCATCTTTTTAGGAATAAAAAGTTTGTGAGACGTCGTGCTCTTTTGCTTTCTGAAACATGGAATGCTAGAATTCGGAAGGGCTTATCCTGAGAAGAGGTACAGGATAAGGCCGTGGTGCATTTATATGGCTGGCTTGAATTTTGCCATCTGAATCCCATCATTTCACCTCCTTCTCTATGGCGCTATAAAATGGCATTGCCCTCAGATTGTTCTTCTTGCTTAAGAGTGTGATCTATGAGTCTGGGTTTACAGTGTGATCCCCTCTCCATTGTACCATATGCCGATAGCTTATTTGTTCCTAGTCTCATATTTATTTCGTAAACTTATTTTTGAAATATGCGCTAGTCTTCTCATATTTATTTTGTAACATTTTTTTTTGAAATATGTGACATTTTAGGGGACATGTGGTCAAACTTGTGCGCATCTGTTTTTTCAGGAAAGATCATTTGATGATGCAATAAATAAGTTTACAATGTTTTACTGTGCCCGAGCCGCATGTCGGGTCTGAATGCTTATCATGCAGTTGAGTTGCAGAAATTGAAGGCTGAACTACCTCTCCTTGCACTGAACAATGAGCAGCTTTTGGGTGACATGTAGTTAAATAACAAGCAAAGTAGATAACCACAGCAAAAGTCAATTGCATGTGCAAATACGCATCGTCCATCTTCATCTCTTCCATGTTGAGATGAGATAAACGGAAGAGGAAGAAAAGAATGGTTTTAACACCTGAGTGGGTCAGTACATACATACATACATACATATAGCATTTCAAGTGAAATTAACACACGTGGTGAAAAAAACTTTCACCAAGAACTATAATTCTTTTCCAGAACAAGACACAGATAAGAGTACTAGAAGCATTTTCCAGTACATTTTCCAGTTGGTATGTGGCCTTCAGAACTAGCTGGTATTTGGCCTTCAGAACCAACTGGTGTTTGGCCTTGAGGCACAGGGCGCCCTCGGCGTCATTCAGGCCAAGCACCCCCAAGCAATTCTTCCCAACCAGCTGGTGTTTGGCACTACCCTTACACCCCTGCCCCACGACCAGGAGTGATCATATCTCGTCGCAGCATCTCCAGCGGGCATTAGTGCATGCATCTCTCCATTGCTTTGCTTCCCCTGAAAAAAGAAGCAGATTCCGAAATCGGCCATGAAAATGATGCTCATGTAAAGATGTTAATGCAACAGTGGATGTCAGGATTATTAATGACTAATAGAACAAGCATCGGCATATCGTGTAAATCACACATAATACGGAGTCATGGCTAACCCAGACCAGGGATGTCTAGAAATCACAACTTCAAAGGACACTTTCAGGCTACTAGAAAAACAACAAATGCAGGTATGACACAATTAATGCACAGAAATATACGAGGACGAAAAGACTAGCGGGGAACTTGCACGTTGCTGTGATGCAGATCAATGCTGATGCTTACACCTGAATTTATAAATTATCCATTCCATGAAAGGGACAGTTTGTCCATACGTTGGATTCTTCAGATTCAGCATACAGGAAAATTTCTTACAGTGAAGAGACGAAAGCAAGACACGCACACAGACTACCATCGCTCTAGAAAATCCCATGCATGCAGCTACTGTCACTTGAGGTCTAAGGGATATGCGTACCATATATATGCCGAGTGAGCGTTACTTCCGTCTTGAAGCAATAAGCTTGGCAATGAACTCGTTCAGAACAGAGGGATACGTTGTGATTATATGCTCCCAGCCACTTGTTGCCATTACTCTCTTCAAACGTGAGGGAGACTGGACTTGGATAAACTCCAAGCACGCCTCCTTCAATCCGTGGCAGTGGTGCTTCTCAGCTAGAGCAAGGGTGGCTGCCACCGAGTTCACACCTATGCACTCAGATAACCGCTTTTCACATATGAACTTGAGCCGCTGGAGATCATATCGGTCTGCCGCTACCAACAAGTCTTGCAGCCAAATTTCATGCTCTTCTTGTCCTGGTTCCACAGCTTCTGACATTTCATCATCTACAGCTTCATCTGCTTGTTCTTGCTCCTCAAAATCTATCATGTGATTTTCCTCCATGATGTCCTTGTACATCTCAGGGAATGAGTCTGTGTAGACGAAGCTAAGCAAAGCCCTGAACACTTTTGCTTCCATGTCCTTGATCTGTATGATGCTGGACGTGGCAGTGCCCTCCTTCATGGGGCCAAAGAGTTGTGCCCTGAACACTGTGGATCGGGCTGCGAGCACGCAGCGGTGTGCGGCGAACGTCTCACCGCCGACCTCAAATGCCACATCAGCACCCAACTTATCATCAAGGAGATTGCTGAAATGCTGGTGAATGTCAGGCAGGGTGCCACCGGCATCATCCTTAGTTTTGGGGTCCTTGCAAACCATGATGTCGCACCGGATGGTAAAACAATCAGATATCAGATCCGGGGACTGCTCAAGGGCATCTCTTCTCACAAACTTGCTGATGCCCCACATTGGAACGCTGCTGGAGAAGCTGTAAGTTTTAGTTCCACGAATGTACATTGGCATCTGCTTCTCAACCTGGTTGATGAGACTGAAACTGAACTTGACCTCCACGTCCTCCTCATCGACATCGGAGTCATAGAGAAGGGTTAGATACACAGAAATGTAGTCGGCGCAGCTCGGGTCCAAGCCGTTGGGGTAGTACTCGAGTAACCAATCGTGGCCTCCTACTACAAAATGACCGGAGGTGATGTTCTCGCCGGTGGGGAAGAACTCTTTGGTACGCGAGTAGCCCTTGACAATGAGCAGGTGGTACCCGGCGTCCACACCGGCGCTGGCGTAGATGCCCGACATTTCGCAATGGCACTGGTTGTGTCCGTCGAGGACAGTTACGCCGGCGAACGACGACATGACGAACCTGCAACGAGGTCACCGAAAATCTATCTACTCAGTCAGCATTCACGCTCCTAAATTTCAGAGTTCGGAGTTGGGATCAATGGGCTGAGGGGCTAACCTGGGATTGCCGCCGCTCAACAGTTGCTGTGCCGCCGACGGCGACGCCGACGCCGCTTCTCCCCGGAATGAGAGTTTGCGGTAGCTGAGGGGCAAACCTGGTCAGGTCTGGCGGCCGCAAGCACCGAACGAAGTCGCCGCCGCAAGAAGATGACGCTCCACCCGCTGCGCCGCCGCTCCACTCCCCGGAGACAGAGTTTGCGCCGGCGGCGGCTCGTCTGCGTGCGACCTGGGCCTGCCTACAGCTAGGGTTAACAACAAACAATTCGCAAGTCATTGGGCTTGAAGGCCCTCAGTCCACGAAATGCAAAGGAGGCCCATCGCTCAGGGGATATTATTTTATTAAGTGTAAATCGAGCTGAATTTTCAAGAAAAAAGAGAGAATATAATCCAGTCAAAAAAATGTGCTATATCCCCCTAGAATTTTCATTTATGGAATGCCAAACAGCACTTGACTGATTTTCTTTTATCACCAAAAGAATGTTTTTCTTAATTGAGATTGGAACTTTCTGCATCTGTATTTACATAAACTCAGGGTTGTTCTTCGCGTTCCTTTTTTCGACACGTTAAGAGCCACTCGGGCGCGATGTGGTCTCTGTGCACCTGGTTAGCTGCAGATGCTAAGGGAGCGGCGTTTTGGCTCCGGGAACATTTACTCCTGGAAAAGTGGTCAAATATTTATTAAAAAAATAAAAAATTGTGGATGTTTGTGGTAGTGTAGCAAGAATGCTTGACAATTTTCACGTGAAACGGAGCAGTATTGTTTCGTCGGTGAAAAAAAAATTAGGGTAACATTGAGAGTTCAAATTTGCCTTTTTACAGATCAAAATGTTTAACATGTTTGCCCAAAACTTTGCAGTTAGCATTTGGATGTGACTATAAATACATAAAATATTTGTTGGGACATTTTTCTAATATTTCAAAATTTAATTTTTCACATGCAGGAGCACGTGCTCACCGGAGCCCAACTGAATCTTCGTAGATGCTACTTACTACTACAACATTAACAACTCCAATATAGAGGATGGAGGTCAAGAAGACACTTGTCCCCAGATTCGAACAACATTTATTGCTTTCATCCCTTAGTTAAGGCATCTCCAAGACGGACATGTAAAGCTTTCGCAATTGTTCGGATCATACTGTCCGGACTACGGAATCCATCCAACACGGTCTGTATTGGTCCGTGGGGCAGTCCGGACGCCATTTCTCTCGCAAAATGAAGACAAAAGTGGGGGAGCTTTGTGGGAGTCCGCACACGCGAAACGTACGAATCCGACACCCCAGGCCGACCAAAAACCCTTCCAGGACCCTGCGACTCCATCCTCCCCATTCTCTCTCCTTCCTTCTTTCTCTCTTGTCGTCGTCGTCGCTCCACCACCCCGGCCACCACGCCACACCCCTGCCAAAAATATGTGTCACCATCACCTCCGGTGATCCAGCAGGGCTCCCCGTAGCTTCTCCTCCATCTTCGTTCAACCCCTTGTCCTCCGACCGCCCCGCCAGGTACCATCCTCTACCATGCCCGGCAACTGTTCGATGAATCGCCGGAGCTGAAAACAATTGCCCCTTCTTGTTTGTAGCAATGGATTCCTATTTGGAGTACATATACGGGCAGTATGTTGATTCCTCCCACGGCTCATCGGACGACATACTTCGATGAGACGACAATGATGCAGGCGGTCCTTGAAGACGCGAAGCGTCCGGAGGAGCATGTTCTCAATTTCAAGGGCTCGATCAAGGGTCACCGAGTGCTCAACTGCAACAGGGCACGCGAGCATTTGACATTGATGGCCGACTACTTTGCCCCTGATGCACTCTTCGCCGACCATTTTCGTCGACGTTTTTGGATGCGCAAGACCGTCTTCGATCGTTTGTACCATGGCGTCCGGCCCTAGATTACTACTTCATCCTGAAGGACACTGTGGGAATGATTGGCTTCTCTGGTTATCAGAAGTGCATGGCCGCACTAGGGATGCCTGCCTATGGCACAGTCATTGATTCGTGGGACGAGCACCTACGGATGTATGAGAGCACATGAGGAGATGCCATGGTTAGCTTTGCAACTACCATGGTCGAGGTCTTCGGACCTCAGTACTTAAGAGAACCAACTGCGGCAGACACCGAGAGGCTCCTGGCAATCTCAGAAGCAAGAGGGTGGCCAGGTTTGCTTGGGTCTCTTGACTGCATGCATTGGAAATGGAAGAACTGTCCGAAGGCTTTACATGGGCAATATTATGATCATGTTAAGAAGCCCACCATCATTCTTGAAGCACTTGCATCACATCATCTTTGGATTTGGCATGCTTTCTTTGGCATGTCTGAGTCTCACAATGACATCAATGTGCTGCAATGATCGTCGTTGTTTGCGAGGCTGGCTGAAGAAAAAGCTCCTCTTTGCCACTATACTATCCATGGACATGAGTACAACATGTGCTACTATCTGGTTGACGGTATTTATCCTCGATGGGCTACCTTTACCAGCACCATCTTAAACCCAGTTGGCTAGAAAAAGTCTCACTTTGCCTAAAGACAAGAAGCAGCTAGAAAGGATGTCGAGAGGGCATTTGGAGTTCTTCAGGCCCGTTTTGCAGTTGTCTGTGGACCTGCAAAACAATGAGATCCGGAGACCTTGTGGGAGGTGATGACATGTTGTGTGATCATACACAACATGATCATTGAGGATGAGGGTGACGATGCTGCCGCAACTCTGGAATTCAAGAACATGGGTGATCCTATCCAACTTCCGGACCAGAATCCGGCCACATTTGAGGAGTTTATTCAAATGCATCAACAAATTCGGCATCGACCAACTCACGAGCAGCTCAAGGAGGATCTAATTGAGCATCAATGGGCGATGAAGGGGACAACAATGTTGGGATTTAAAATATTTAAACTTTTTTACATTTTAACTAGTGATGCATGCGGCTATTTGAACTTCTGTGCCCTTTGCATGCGGCTACTTGATCGTGAGGACTGGGGAAAGGGGGGATACGAAAGGCCGGATATATGCGACTACGGCTGAATGTCGACCTCTCGCATCCGTGTCCATGAACTAGTCTTCGGGTCCACGGATGGATGCGGGGGATTTTTTGCATGTTGCCATTGGAGATGTCCTCAGTGCCCGTTCATGTGTTCGTCGTTCGTCTTCATTCGTGTGTCTTGAGGTTGGATTCTTTTGATCTACAATCTTCATCTGCGGCGGTTGTTGTTCTGGTGCGTTGGTTTCATGGGGCCTTAGCACGACGACTTCGCGACGGTCTACTACAACAACGTTTGCCCGGCTCCGGCGAGGGAGGGGCGATGACAGCGGCGCGCTTTCGGCTCGCTTCAGGTGCTTGTAGTCGTCGTTAGGTGGTCTACGGATCTGAACGTAATTGTTATTATTTCTAATGTTTGTTGTACTACCATGATTGAAGATGAATAGATTAAAATGTTTTTCCCGTAAAAAAACAAGAACAGAGGAGTACGCCAAGAGCATAAATGCCGCTGTTCATGAGATGAGCCGTTCCATGGTGAGTAGTACTCCGTAGTTGTCTTTGCTTTCTCTTTTGTGGAAAAAAAGACTCTGAAATGTCGTGTTCTTGTGCAGATTGAAGCTTGGAATTCAGGGATCTTTCAAAAAAAAAAGGAATTCTAGGATTTGCAAGGACTTATCCTGAGAGGAGCTAAGGATAAGCCCGCGGTGCATTTATACGGCTGGCTTGAGTTTCGCCATCTGAGTCCGTTATTCATCAAATTCACTGTATCCGAGCCTCGTATCAGATTGGGGATAGCAGGTTGAGTTTCTTTCTGGGTTTGGCTGTCCGGACGGTCAACACGGAAGAGGTGAAACTTATCTGAATTTGTGGGCGGAGCGGAGCGGTGTCACAACTGAACAAGGCAGCAACTGCCTCGATCTCTGTGCACTGAACAATGGGCAGGTTGTAGATTTGGATGGCCTGTAATAATAGTTGAATAACCGAAGTAGATAGCCACGGCAAAAGTCAATTGCCTGCGCAGCTACGCATCGTCCTCGCCCCCTGCCGTCTTCATCTCCCCGCGTTCAACTGAGAAGACAGAATAAAAGAGGAAGAGAAGGATGGTTTTAACACATGAGTTTGACTATTTTCCACTGGATCACTACAAACTTAAACATAGCATTTCATGTGGAATTAAGACAGGTGGTGAAAACACTTTCACGAGCGTCTATATATAATTCAATTCTGGGACAAGATAGGGGTAAAAGTACCAGAGGCAAAAAGTGAAGGGCAAGAGAGATAATGAACGAATCCACTGTCTTCTTTGGCGGTGAATTTGGTTATGTATACCTAGAGGAAGGTGCACAATCGCTTAAACAATGAGCCACACATTGCTTAATTAATAAGCAAGTACAGTAAATCCTAAGTAATTTAGTTAACAAGCAACTAATCATGCCCTTAACACACAGGTCGATTCGCCAGCGTCTTTATCAGCAGAAAGAAATGATTGGCCTTTGCCTTTTTAGTTTGGATGAGAGCTGGAACAAAGGATATCCAATCAACAGCAAAAGGGGGCGTTCAAGAGCGAATCTGTGCTCACCATCATGCTACTTGTCGCATCACATCCATGGTGCAGTGCAGGGATAGGTATGGATCACGTTGCAATCCACCGTGTCACGTCCCCAAGCCACAGGTTGTCGCAATTCGCGCACAGGAGCATATGCTGAAACTTAAACTAGAGGCGCAGATTTCATCCCTGTTCCTAGACACTAGAAAATGTTCTTCCTTCTATTTTTTTGTGGTGTAGGTGTGACAAGTGGGTCTATGTCAGTGTACCTGTCCGATCTCTTTAAAAAGTTGTGCTACAATCCCCGGTTTATACCCTTTTTTAAAGAGTGGTGCAAGCTTTGTTGTTTTTAATTTCTGATATACAAGAAACAGACATGCATAAATTTACATATATATGGTCTGGAAAGACGGTGCAAGTTGCGATGGCTGTTGGTCGTGAGTACAAACTATTCAGAAAACAATTTGGGAAAAATTCAGAAAAATATAATAGAGGTGTATTTGTAAAATTTAGACCAGCTCGGAATTGTCATATGGACATTTTTTGCGCCGTCTAGCTTGTTTTTGGAGAACCAGTCAGCCACTTAGCCAAGTTTAGGGTGCTAGTTCTTGTATTTAGAATCAGTGTTCTTTAATAAACAGTGAAGTTTTTCTTAAAAAAATACTCCCTCCATCTAAAATTTAAACTTTGTACTAAATCAGCGACACTTATTTTAGGAAAGATTGAGTATTAGACAATCAAGGTCAATGGAATGTTCGCAGCAGTGGGTGGCGAGAGAAGCCACACACGACTGTCAATTATATCATGAAGGGCATTTTGCTAGGCAGAACGATTTCTAGATAGTTTCTTCTCACATCATTCTCATAGTTCTCAACAAAGCAAGTAGTCTTATTTGTTGAGGTTTCTAATACTCTCTTAATCATATTGATGTACCGGCGGCCTGATCCTTCGATGAGAGTGGGGAGATAACTATCGATTTGGTGCATTTTGACCTTGACGGTCAAGTTATACCGTACCGGATGATATGCCTTAGAAATCGCCAAGCCAATCTCCAATTAATAATAATATTGCCATAGGCACGATCAATCTGAACAACGAGGTTCGAGTTTCTGGGGACAATCGAAGAACCGATAAGAACTATGATGAATTGCAATCTAAAATCGTGGATGATAAATTAAGCACACGAAAAAGATGAACGAGTTGAAATTCCATTGTGGGTCTAACAAGAAAGTAGGCGTACACATTTCACAGATCCAAATTGTAGCAATAGCTAAACAATAAAATGAAACACACATAAAACCTAAGCTAATGATGTATTATTAGAGGAGCGCGCCGACGTCTCGATGTCCCCTAGCTGATGGAAAACTTGATCAACATCTCATCATGCGGATACCCACTTCCTTGGTTCCCTTGTTGCTGTAGAAAATGTCCAGCTAGGGCAACTCTAACGGGGATCACCAATCGGACGACACCAAATGTCTGCTGATATGTCCGGACATGTTCTCGGACAGCAGGTTGGGCGTTGGCTGGCCATCCTATTGTAGTCATCAAATCTGACAATGGATTATAATTGAAAGTGGGCCAGGCGGACTGAGGACAAATCGAGGTGAATGAGACACATGGGCTGTGGAAAGATGTGGCCTGACTAACAGTGGGTCGGACATCTAGACATCATGACTGTCCCAAATCCCATAGTTTGGTGCCTATTTAGGGGTTTTGGACGCCCGGATCGGCCCGGATTAATCTGATGACTTCCGTTGAATGGCTTAAAATGTTCGGGCCGTTCAGTCTGAACATTTACGGGTGATTTGGTGATCCACATTGAAATTGCCCTAAGCATTCACCGTGTGGCTGCAACATACATAAGCCCACGGTCCACCTCTTTGCATTAATAATTGGCATGCATGTCTTCTAAATATTTCATCTATACATAATCCTTTCTAGTACATCCTTCAAATCATCCGTTCCTGAACACAAGAAACTCATGTCGAATCCTATTTACTAAGGAACAAAGTACGTGCCCATTTACTCGCAAAAGAAAGTACTTGCCCATTTAATTGGCACGTACGAGCTCCATCATTGGTACTTGTGAGATCGCGACTTTAGGTGTAGCATGGGGTGTAATTGTGGCAAGATATCCTCACCCCATCCCCTAATCTCATGAATCGAAGTCGTCCTCGACTGTAGCTCATCATTCCCACTCAAATATTGTTTTAAAGCTACAATGTTAAATATGGGACTAATCCCAGATTCTGCAGGAAGATTAAGCTTATATGAATTAGCTTTTTTTGTCACCTTAAACGATTCATTCGCACGAGACATTAATTTTGACTTGTGTAAATCAGTGAAACAATCTTTTTTCAAATGCAACCACACTAAATCACCTGGCTCAAAACACAATATGTTTTCTACCCTGACTACGAGCAAGTTTTACTTGGCAGTCATGTGTTATATATTTTTCTTAGTTGTCTCATGTATCTTTAATACTAACTCAACACATTCTTTATTATCAAGGTCTACTTTCTTCAAAGATGGAATAGGTAATAAATCAATAGGCACACGAGTATAAATCCATAAGCAATCTCATCTAAAAAATGGCATAACTTTGTGGTAGAATGCAAATGATTATAAGCGCACTCTACATTAGGTAGACATTTTTTCTACATCTTTAAATTCTTTTTCAAAATAACTCTAAGCATAATAGACAATGTACAATTAACCACCGCAGTTTGACCATATGTTTGAGGATGACATGCAGTACTAACTAAAACCTTAGTTCCCAATTTTGTCCACAACACCCTCCAAAAGTGGCTAAAAAAATGGTGTCATGATTAGAAACTATTTTGTTTGGCAGAAGATGTGAACAAACTCTAAAGAACAAATCAACAATGTGAGTAGCATCTTCACTTTTATGACAAGATATAAAATGTGCCATCTTAGAGAAACTATCGACAACCACAAATATAGTTTCTGTTATCACAAATATACTATCCAACCCTTGCCTTGTCCTAGGCATTCCTAATACAAAGTCCATGGATATATCTTCCCATGGAGAGCTAGGAACCGTGAGAGGCATATATACAAACCATGTGGATTTAATCATGACTTAGCTTAGCTTTTTGGCATGTCGTGCATTGTGCAACATATCTCTCCAGATCCCTTTTTATTTTTGACCAAAAGAAGTTATCAGCAAGGATGCCTTCCGTCTTCTTGACACCAAAATGTCCCACGAGTCCTCCATGCGCCTCCAGTAATAACAAAAGACAAACAGAGATATATAGGATGCATAGCTTATTAACGCGAAAAAACTGTCATTAACAACGAACTTACTCCAAGTTCTGTCCTGTCTACAATCGAGTACTATATATTTAAAATTCACATTATTAGCATATTGTTGTTTTATAGTTTCAAGTTCAAAAAGATTGAAATCTAATTGTGATAACATGGTATAACGTCTAGACAATACGTTAGGAATAACATTTTTTTTCTCTTCCTTTTGGAAATGAAAGGTTGAGTTTCGAGCTTTGACTCTCTGGTCAACATGGAAGAGATGAAACTTATCTGAATCTGAGGGAGCAGTGTTACAATCGAACAAGGCAGCAACTACCTCTCCATGCACTGAACAATGAGCAGGTTACAGATTTGGATGAGCTGTGGTTAAATAATCAAAGTAGATAGCAACAGATAAAGTCAATTGCCTATACATACGCATCGTTCACGCGGTGTGCCATGTTCATCTCCTCGCAACCGGGAAGAGAGAATGAAAGAGGAAGACACGAATGGTTTTAACATCTGAGTTTGACTTCCCGCTAAAAAGAACACCTGAGTTTGACTGTCTTCAAGTGGATCAGCCCAAAAAATATATGGCATTTACATGTGAAATTAGCACACATGGTGAAAAAACGTCAACACCATGTACGTATAATTCTCTTCCAGAACAAGACACGGATAAGAGGACGGTCATATTGGTCTCTTTTTTTTTGAAAAGAAGAATTACCACCGGTCTCTGCATCAGCATGATGCACACGGTTATCTTTATTAATTATTCATCGGAGTCTGACAAAATGAATATAAGGATCAACCAGAAGCCATCTTCGAGGCGAACAAAGTTGCGACACATACAAGTATACGGATGTGACATGTCCACATAACATACACAATCTAAGCCAATGGGCTTAATACCATTGGGACTGGGCGTCCCATAACGTGCACCGTCTGCGCATGCTCTAGGATCAGCTGACGTCATCTTCCGTCATCCTGTCTTTAGGATGAATCATTCAAAAGATCCTGCAAGTCCCATCTGCCATCGACATGATCACGACACCAGACAGCGCTACCAGCCTGCGCGCGTCGATCAAACCGCGTCCAACACTGAGACTCCACTGCTCCACGCCGCTGAGACCCACCATCTTCGATGTGATTGATGTAACACCACTTCACCTGTTGGCCTCTCCAGTGAACCACTGCTCCAAGACGATGCCCCCAGAAGGGGGAACGACACCAAAGTCTCCGTCATCATTCGATCGGGAGATCTAGATCTAGGGTTTTCCCCGCAACAACTGCCACCTGGAGGAAGAGGGGCACACCATCTGCAACTGCCGACGTACCCAAGCGGTGCCCACCGCCACATAGCTCTCATGACGATGCCTTCAAGAAGGACAAGGTGCCAAGAGCGTCATCGCCGCCCTAGGGTTTTCACCCGAGAGACCGTGAGGTGGGAGAAGGTGGGGCGGACCCGAACGACGTCTCCAGGAAGAAAATTGGCACCTTCGGGTGTCGTCGCCGTCATGGCCAACAGGAGCCGAGAATTATCCCAATCCGGATCCCCACCCCACGCACCATCCCAACCCGATAACCGGCTAGCAGCACGGCCATGCCCTATAAGCGCAACATGGGTTCAAGGAAGGAGTAGCTTGGCGTCGTTGGCCGCCGGGGCAGCAAGCCACGACACCAACCGGCCGATGAATCGCCGGCTACCCGGTGCAATCCCCGACAGCCCACCCGCCCCACTGCCCCACCAGACAGAGCACCCAACCCAGGGGCCGCTGCCCCTGATCCAGGGCCCTATGCCACATGTCGAGAAGGGTGGCGCCAGCCCTGCCGCGAAGGCCACCGCTGGGATGCGGGCCGGCCGCCACGCCATCATTGTCCATCAGGGCGCCTTGGTCTAGATCGGTGCCTCCACTATCCAGATCGGGATCACACCCTCAAGATGTGGCGTCCCACGCCACCCAAGGACCCGAGAGGGGAGGCAGTACCTCCGTCGCCGCCGTCGGACGCACGGGCATTGCTCGGCACCGACCACCGACGACGCAGAGGGGAGGGAGGGGAGGCTGGGAGGACCGTCGGCTGGGGCCCCTAGGCCGTCCGTGTGAGGGGCGATGGAGGGGAGGGGAGGGGCGGCCTTGGGAGCGCCTTTGTCGACGAAAAGAATATGGTCTTTGCTTTGCCTTTTTGGAGGAGGCTAAGATTTGACAAAGAAAAACGCTAAAGGGAGCATTCAAGAGCGAATCTGTGCTCACCATCATGCAAAGTTGTCACATCCATCCTGAAATACAGGGATAAGCATGGATCACGTTGCAATCCATCGTGTCATGTTGCCAGGCCACAGGTTGTCGCAATTCACCTACAGGACTGAAAGTTCGAAACTAGAGGCCCAGATTTCGCCAGATTTCGTTATGTTTCAGGCCGCTATACTCATCTAATTTTCGTGGCGTAGCTGTGACGAGTGGGTCTACGTCAGTGGCCCTATCCAACCTCTAATAAACTTTGTGCATTCATTGGTTCTCCTTTTTCTTAAAGAGTGGTGCAAGTTTTGTTTTTGGTGGAAAAGGGTGGTGCAAGTTGCCATTGAACTTTGTCCTGAATAAGTAGATGCACTGAAAATGAAATGTATGAAGGACGAGAATAAATCGGTATTCTGAGATACAAGAGATAAACATGCGTAGATTTACATAGATGGTCCGGGATGCTTACTTTTGTTTCCTAAGCTGAGCGCACCAAATACTGTTTCGATATGCCACGTACGCCGGTCGTGTACACGTATTTTCCAAAAAGACCACCATGCCCTTTATTATAAAGGGATAGAAAGAGATCTCCACCCTTGATGTGTTTAGAGGGATTGTATCAAAGAAGAAGTGAATATTGAAAAGGACGATGCAAGTTGCTAAATATAAATCACTCATAAAAAATAATTTGCAAAAGAAGCTCAGAAAACATAATAGGGATGTATTGTAAAACATAGACAAGCTCAGAATTGCCATGTGAACAATATTCTTTTTTCACCGGTTATCTTGTTTGGACGGTTATGGTGATGGCCGTGGAATAAATTTGCTAGCCTAGGGTGCTAGTTAAGTTTTGTTTGGAGTCTCCACGTAAAACCAAATGACGTAGGAGTTAGATGAGAATTAGCAAATCCGTCATTAACAACAAAAGGCGAAGATTGTAAGAGGGAATTTACAAAGTAGTTACATGAGTTGCACTAAAGACTTAATCTGATTTGCCATAAAAGGTTTGTGTTGAGCTTTCACTCTTGCCATCTGCACTAACACAAAGGAAAATAATTATTCAACCATATGTGCCCGACGATCCAT